>NC_086377.1:9058826-9331853 GCF_036588685.1 Mytilus trossulus
TTGAATAACACCAGTATCATTCAGATTACAATTCTACCTTGAAAGGTAAGTTTGTATTTAGCCTGTAAAATCCTTTTTTAGCCTTGAGAATTGAAAGGTCAGTTTCCCATTCATACAATAAATTTGGCTTCTTGCCATTTCCCATTCATACAATAAATTTGGCTTCTTGCCATTTACCTTGTCCAAAATTAAGGTCACTTTATTGTTATTGTGATATTGTTAAAGTACAGAAGAACCCTATATTCTGACCAATACTTAAAACTGTGTGCATCCTGTGTAATTGTTAAAAATCTGTAAGTGTTGAGTTTGAGGGGTTATTTAAGGCCTTTAAATTGCATATTTCTTTACATGGTAGTTTTTTTTCAGATATAAAAAAAACACTATCTGCTTGACTGTTATAGAAATTGACTATGCTTGCAGGTTATCTATTACACTGTCTTGTTTTTAGTTTACACCAAATCTGAAAAATTATTATTTAGTTGCAAAATATTTTAAATGAGACCTGAAATTTTAAATGTGCATTGAACAATGTTGAAGGTTAAAATAATCATATAAACTAGAATGAAGAAAACATCTTGGTCCCAAAAAACATCATCAACCAGGATATTAAATTCCAAATATTAATTCATCATTGTTTATTATACTAATATCAGTTGAAATCTCAAGCAACTGTTTTTTATGTTAACAATGTAGGTCATGTCCCAACAAAAAATCAATAAATATGACATTACAATGTACTCTTAGCACAAACACATAAGGTCACTGTGAACTATACAACTAGGGCAAGAAATTATCAGTTATATCAAACCAGTTTGACTAGATGTTTAGTTTAAAACCAGTTTGACAATGTAAATGACATGAGGACCTGCATGGGTTCTTTTAATATCTGTATTCTTTAAATTTTTATGACATTTTCCTTTTAACATGTTTAATAGCCTTAAAAATAACTCTCATTCTGTAAAATGTTCTTGAAAATGATTTTACTATATAGTCTTTTTGTTACAAGATTATTTATCAAATATGTACATTGATCATTATATTATCAGTATTGCATTTCAGTTACTCAACTTACCTTTTCAAGTTATTTTGCACATTTATTATTTATATTTTTGCACCGCAGTATATAATTCTCTATATTTTATTTTATTGTTCATTTTCTCTTTTCTCTATTTTTTTGTTGCTATTACATGTATTCTCTATTCTGTAAACCCCATTCTGACCCTCATAGGTAAACTTCTATTGTATGAATAGGATAAACTGACCTTTCAATTCTCAAGGCTAAATAAGTATTTCATAGGCTAAATACAAACTTACCTGTCAAGGTAGAAATGTAATCTGAGTGATATCGGTGTTATTCAAGTGACCATAATCATTAAATATAGAGCATCAGCGTTGTCGTGCGACTATCCACTTTACAAAGTCTTTGGTATTTAGTATAGCCTTTTATGGCGTTTATATTCAGAGTGTGTACATACATGTATATATACTTGGATATTTGGTACAAGTATTGGTTATACTTGGATAGTTGTACAAGTATTGGTTATACTTTGATATTTGGTACAAGTATTAGTTATACTTGGATATTTGGTACAAGTATAGATTATACTTGATTATTTGGTGCAAGTATTGGTTTTATGTCTACATTGATGGGTGGTTTATACCTGGAGAACATGTATTAGTTTGTGATTAGGTCAGTTTTTGGGGAATGACTAACTGGTAGCTATACATGTAGGTCAATGATATTTGGTATGCAGTTGTATTACATGTACCATTGGCATATATCTCATTTCAATGGAGATGATATGGCTCCGCCTCCTTAGTCATGGTCTTTTGACTTTGAAAATTTTGCTAAAGTTAACATGTATTATTTGTTTGTGATTAGGTCAGTTCAGGAAAAACCATTAGTGGTAGGTCAATGTTTATTAATATTCAGTTGTACAATGAATAAGCATAAGTACATCTTATTTCCATGGAGACTATAAAGCCCAACACATCATAGTTCATTGACCATGGTTGACAATGAAACTTTTACATACATATGTATACAAGTACATGTATTAGCTTTCTAAAAAAGCTATGTACTGCTTCGGTTTACTCTAACTTTAGGTTATATATGTGTGCATGTGGTTGTTAAATTAGTATTGGAAATGTAGTATTTTTAGATATTGATTGATATAAAATGGATGTACTTTAAGAGTGTGCGTTTTAACACCCATGCTTTTAAAAAAATTTAATATCTTGTTGAAAATTAAAACTATTGTAGATTTAGACACGACTCTTGAGGTGTGCCGTTCTGGAGGTGTGCCTATATTGTCAGAAGTTATAAAATTCAGACACTGCATTTTTGTAAACATTGTATAGAAACATTGTTTAGCAAAGCAAAACATGCAAATTGCAGAGTACATGTAACAAAGCAATTAAACACATATCAATAGTTGATATTTCAGTATTGAAATTATCTGTGAAATGTATGCATAATAAAAGGAACATAAATTAAAGACAGTTGATCAGAACTGAAATACACATAGTTAATCATTGTTAATTTTCTGGCATTTGAAGTCTTATCCTGGACAAGAAAATTCTGTAATTCTTTATCTCATTTATCAATCTCAGCCTCATTATCATGCAACCAATCAGAATCTATACATTATAAGTAATTTAATCAAGATGGCATGTATTTTGACTGAAACTGATAGCTCAGCACCGTCATGTGAAGCAAAAAAAAGAAGATGTGGTATGATTGCCAACATGGTCAATGAGACAACTCTCCACAAGAGACCAAATGACACAGAAATTAACAACTATAGGTCACAGTTCAGCCTTCAACAATGCCCATCCTGCATAGTCAGCTATAAAAGGCCCGCCCCAAAATGACAATGTAAAATAATCCAACCTAGAAAACTAACGACCTTATTTATGTACAAAAAAATAATGAAAAACAAATATGTAATACATTAACAAACGACAACCACTGAATTACAAGCTCCTGACTTCGGAAAGGCACACGCATACAGAATGTGGCAGGGTTAAACATGTTACCAGGATCCCAACCCTCCCCTAACCTTGGACAGTCGTGTAACAGTACAACATAAGAACAAACTATAAAGATCAGTTATAAAAGGATTAACCCATCAGATAGATAAAATACAAAAAATACAAGTGGACGGGGATGGGTACTTATACATCCAACACCAAGAAAAACTGATAGAATTGGGAAAGGAAATGGGGAATGTGTCAATGGACAACAATACGACCATAGAGCAGACAACAGCCAAAGGATGTTTTTATTAGTTGTTAGTGGCTTTGAACTAGCTGTCAGATAACTGCGAGTACTCTCAGATCTGTTCATTGTGTCTTTTTGTCTCAGATGTATAAGTACCTGGCCACGTACACTTGTATTTTTTGGCTATCTGATGAGTTAAGCCTTTTTCAACTGATTGTTATAGTTCGTTCTTTTGTTGTACTGTTATACCACTGTCCCATGTTAGGGGGAGGGTTGGGATTGCTAACATGTTTAACCCGCCACATTATTTATGTAAGTGCCTGTCCCAAGTCAGGAACCTGTAATTCAGTGGTTGTCATTTGTTTATGTGTTACATATTTGTTTTTCGTTCATTTTTTTACATAAATAAGGCCGTTAGTTTTCTCGTTTTGAATTGTTTTACATTGTCTTATTGGGGCCTTTTACAGCTGACTATGCGGTATGGGCTTTGCTCATTGTTGAATGCCGTAGGGTGACCTATAGTTGTTAATGTTTTGTCAATTTGGTCTTTTGTGGAGAGTTGTCTCATTGGCAATCATACCACATCTTCTTTTTTTAAACATAACCGTGCAATGTCACTTTTACTTTCCCCTGTTTTTTTTTGACTTTCAAAAATATAGTCGTGTCGCAAACCCTGAACAAATTAAGTTAGTTAAAATATACAAAATTAATAATATCACAAAATATTGATTAAGATTAAGCACTTTGTTCCATTACTTTTACTGGTAGGAGACTAGTGTCACTACATATTAACAGGAAATACTCTCAGAATGCTCTCAGTTCATGCAAGCCTTGTGTAAAATAAAGTCAATTTATTGTAATGATAACTTCCTACACAGTCATGTACTAGGTATTTGTTTTTCTCAAGCAATGATAAAGTTATGTACAACAGTAGACATTGTTATATCTCGGTGAGTACATGAAGTATTAAATTTAAGTTACATGTACCAATTACATTTTTATTTACAGGTCTACTTCAGTTCTTACTAGTTGGAGTAACAGAGGTTTTTGATTTAATTAAGCTGACCAAAAAAGCTGGTTTCTTTGATTTTGGAACTTATAGTAAACATTGTGGTAAGTTAATATAATATATTCAGAAAGTACAGCACTTAAGCATGTTAAGCATGTTAAGGTATATCTTCTGTGGCATTACCTTGAATAATAAAGTAACAGAACACAATTGTCTAGATCTTTAATGAAATACACAAATTTTGAAAAAATTAGGTAATTGATTTGTGTGAAAATGATGAAATTGTTTTTAGCTCACTGTTCCGAAGGAGCTGTGAGCTTTAGCCATCACTTACATGTAGCGTCAGTCATCCTAGCTGTCTGGTGTAAACTATTTCAATCATCTTCTCCTCTGAAAACACTAAACTAATTTCAACCAAACTTTAACTGAATGATCCTTAGGGTATTTAAAATAAATTTTATGTTTTATTTTCTGTTTCGTCAAAAAACATGGCCGCCTTGGCTAGAAAAAGAACATATGGGTAAAATGCAGTTTTTGGCTTATATCTGAAAAACAAAAGCAGTTAAAGCACATCTGACAGGGAGTTAACGTGTTCATAAGGTAATGTTCTATCAGCCCTGAAATTTTCAGATGGAGCTAATAACTCTTTGTTGGGTTTCTGCCACTAAATTGGTAATTTTAAGGAAATTTTGCAGTTTTTGGTTAATATCTTGAATAGTATTCATGATAAAGAGAAACTGTAAACAGCAAGTTTTTTCTGCATAGTAAGATCTACAAATAAGTTTATATGACCAAAATTGTCAATTGACCCCTAAAGAGTTATTGCCCTTTAAGGACAATTTTACAAAACTTGTTTATCATGTTTTTGAACTTTAAAAACACTTTT
Organism: Mytilus trossulus; assembly: GCF_036588685.1. NCBI lineage: Eukaryota > Metazoa > Mollusca > Bivalvia > Mytilida > Mytilidae > Mytilus > Mytilus trossulus. The sequence continues at coordinate 9,063,945 of NC_086377.1, forward strand.
TTTTCTGAAACCATTGAATTAATTCTTAGGAAAAAGATAAGAAGACAACAAAATTCTTTAACAACAATGCTGCCATGGCTAAAAATAGAACATAGGGGTAAAATGCAGTTATTTGCTTATATTTCAAAAAACAAAGCAGTTAGAGCAAATCTGACACGGAGTTAAAGTATTTATAAGATAAGTTCTATCAGCCCTGAAGTTTTCAGATGGATCTAATAATCCATTGTTGGGTAGCTGCCACTAAATTGGAAATTTTAAGGAAATATTGCAGTTTTTGGTTATTATCTTGAATAGTATTAATGATAAAGATAAGCTGTAAACAGCAAATATGATCAGCAAAGTAAGATCTACCAATAAATATGACCAAAATTGTCAATTGACCCCTTAAAGAGTTATTGCCCTTCAAGAACAGTTTTACACATTTTTTTAATAACAAACTACAATGAAATTTGACACTTAAAACTCTTAAAGAAAGATAAATGCCAAAAATCAAGGTGAGTGATTCAGGCTCTTGAGAGCCTCTTCTTCATCTTATAATTTGAAAAAAAACTGAATATACATGTTTGATTCAGTATTCATTCTACTCTGCCATATAACCCAAAAGGCAGCTACTCAGAAATACTTTATAAAGGCGCATTTACAATACAACTGTCAAATTCATGTTCACTGATTTGACGACAATAGGAACTGGTTAATACAAGGTGGTTTTTTTTCTCAAGCTATATTTTGAAAATTATGAAAATATAAAAAAGACGAAACATGAAACAGTCAAGTACATGTACTGATAACATTTCTTTTAATAGGTATTTCTTCAGTGACGACTTGGTATAGATTACATATGAAGCTGACTGTTAAAGCTTGTTAAAGCTTGTATTAAGAAGTGGTAAATAGTTGTGGTAAGATAATACAGCTTTTTCTGTTATTAAATCACATATATATATATACTGTAAAAAAATTTCTTGTTAATGATTAAAAAGTAGTAGAGGCGTGGCATTAAGGCCATCTTTTTGCCCAAGAACATTTGGTTTATGAGAACTGTTTGGAAATGCATTTATTGTAGTGGGGAAAAAGTTAAGAATATTAATAGAAGCTTTTCAAATTGCACTAATGTTTGGGCCAAATAAGGGCCTTATTGCCTCTACTCCTTTGTCATTGTAGAAAAACCCATCCAATAATTCAAGTATAGAAAAATATCAAATGAATAACAGAAATATATATTGCATAAGTTGATTATCAGAGTTGTTTGGTTTGAAGAATTTGAATATTATAAGATCGCAAACACTTTTTATGCCCTGCCTGTGGTAGTAAAGGGGCATAATTTTTTCTGGTCTATACCTCCCTCCATTTGTTCATCTGTCCATTCCTTTATTCCTCTGTATGACCTGCTTCAGGTTTTAGTTTTTTGGTCAAGTTAGTTTATGATGAGGTTGAAGTCCAATCAACTTTAATTTTAAACTTAGTACACATTTTACCTATGATTTGGTCTTTCTAATGTATATGCCAAATTAGATTTTTTTATCCCAACTTTGAAAATAAAAGTGTTAGATAATAGAATATATATATTCCAGGACTTTTCTTTTCTTTTAATCCTGTTTACAAAATGTTACATGTTACATGTTGCTTTTAGATCTCATAACAGGGTTTTATATCATTTTATTCTTTTTTTGTAGAAAATGCCACGTAGAGGAAGAAAGAAAAGTGATTTTAGTAAAAAGAAAGAGCAGAAAGATCGAATGAGAGAGAGAAGAATAAAGCAGGCCAATAACAAAAACCTCATCTCGGCAGATAATCAGAGCGCCACCTCTTTAAACTGCCCTAATAATCAGAGCGTCAACTCTATAAACTGTCCTATACAGCTAGATCAGAGCGTCAACTCTATAAACTGTCCTAAACCACTAGATCAGAGCGTCAACTCTATAAACTGTCCTATACAGCTAGATCAGAGCCTCAACTCTATAAACTGTCCTATACAGCAAGAGCAGAGCCTCAACTCTATAAACTGTCCTATACAGCTAGATCAGAGCGTCACCTCTATAAACTGTCCTATACTTCTAGATCAGAGCGTCAACTCTATTAACTGTCCCATACAGCTAGATCAGAGCGTCAACTCTATAAACTGTCCTATACTGTTAAAACAAGATCAGAGCGTCAACTCTATAAACTGTCCTAAACTGCTAAAACAGGACCAGAGCGTCAACTCTATAAACTGTCCTAATAAACAAGATCAGAGCTTCAACTCTCTAAACTGTCCTACCAGCAATGATCAGAGTGTCGACTCACTAAATAGTCCATAAAGTAATAAATCAATCAAAAGTACTGAAACAATAGTATCTAAAGCATCTACCAAATTAAATCCATCAATCAAATCTGAATCACAACAATCAGTCAAATCTGAATTAAAACAATCTATCAAATCTGAATCAACTAAATCAATCCAATTAGATAAATCAATAAAATCAAATGTGGGTTCTGAATCATTTATTTCAACTAAAACAAAGATACATAATGGATCGCTGAAAACAAATCTGGATTATGAATCAGTTAATACAAGTATGGATTATGAATGGATTAAAACAAATATGGATTATGAATGGATTAAAACAAATATGGATTATGAATGGATTAAAACAAACATGGATAATGAATCAATGAAATCAAACATGGATAATGAATCAATAAAAACAAACATGGATAATGAATCGATGAAATCAATGATATCAAAACAAAGTTCTAAAATCAAACACAATCTTTCAAATTTGAATGATGCAATCCAATTGGATACAAAGTTTAATAAGGAACACACGAAAAGTCATGAATTCTTGGATAAAACTGAAAGCATGACTATTGAAACTGAAAATATTCAGTTTGATTGTAATGAGTTTTCAGAATGTAAACAAGAGAATGATAAGCTAAAGTTGTATAGTCATAGAAATAGAAGAAACATATCTGAAGATAGTATAGAGGTTAGATCAGTTTCTGATAATTGGGTAGTTCAAGGTAGTTTTCACCAAGGAGATATCAGATTTGGAATTGATAGTGGGAAGCAATGTGTTGCAAACTGTTTATCAGCTCTTGCCCATAGTAAAATTAAAGATCTAAATGATTGGGATCCTATGTATTTAGACAATGTTTTGATTGATGGAAATGAAATATATGGAAATATTCATGGTAATAATACTCATTTACTTGTATCAGACCTACCAGGTATGATAGACATGTCAGGAAAGTTATTGGAAATATCAAGAAAAGAATCAATTACAGCTGTTGTAGATACTTCTGGAACTATTGATTTTAGTGCATTTGGAAATTCTTTACCTTTAGACCAAGCTTTACAAGAGTCCCTTATAGACAATGATGCTTGCTTTATATGTGCATATGACACTACTTTTTTAGCCTTGAAACATAACCAAGAATTACTTTTGTTTGATTCTCATGCACGAAATGAGCTTGGCTTAAAGGACAGTGATGGTAAAAGTTTACTTTTAAAGTTAAACAGTCTGGATCATCTATACCAGTATTGTTGCAACATGATTGGTGCAAGTCAAGATCAATGGTTTGAGGTGACAGGAGTCAGTATTTCTATTTTTGGACAACAACCTACATGTATAATCAAAACTAACTCTGAACTTTCAGAAAGTCATGCACAAATAAACACTAGTGAATTTAAACTATCTGAAATTCTACAAACTGGAAACAATAGTCATGAGCTCCCTAAAACTCAAGAAAATATTACTCGGAACAACAACATATCAACAGAAATAATCGAATTGAACATTAATAAAAGTATTGGCATTGATGAAATTAATGAAGAACACATTGATGAGGTTATTATGGATGATGAATCTGATATTGAAATATTGTCTTCAGCTGAAATCTTTTATGATTTTATACCCCTGCATACACTTTTGAAGAGGAAGCTTTGTAAAATCATAAATATACCAGGCAAAAATATATCAAAACATAATTCTTCAAATTCTTTTAAGATAGGACCACCAATTGCTTGCAAGACTATCACAGGTGATGGAAATTGTTTATTTCGAGCCATTTCATATTCACTATCCAGTAGACAAGAATATTTTGGAAAAGTAAGAAGGGCAATAGTTGATCATTTGATGAGAAATGCAGAAATATTCAGGTCATTTTTACAGCCAAGATTTAAAACTGTAGAAGAGCATATACAAACACTGAAAATGGTAGAAAATAATACATGGGGAACTGAACTGGAAATACTAGCTTGTGCCGACCTTCTTAAAACAGACATTTATACTTTTTTTAACAATTCATGGATTAAATATTCTTCATCTCAAATATGTAGCAACAATAATGTTAATGATCAAGCAATTTATCTTCAACATAATGGAGATATAAATCATTATGAAGTAGTCACAGCTGTAAAACAAGAGTCCATTTCACTAAATGGACCACAATCTAGACAAGAACATGGGAAAAAATATCAGAATTCTAAATCTAAGGTAACAACAAAGAAAATGAAAATTGATGAAAACCAGATGACCGATTCAGATAACAAAATAAAAGTCGGCAAAACTGAATCAAAAGTCTTATCAAAAAATGAGAAAGAAAGGATCAGGTACATGACAGATGGTGAATTTAGAGCTAGAAAGATTGATACAGGAAAAAGAAAATATTGGGGAAATGAAGAAGTACGTTAAAAAAAAATCTATTCAGGCATTAAGAAATATGAAGAGAATGAAATATACAGAAATAATATGATACATGCAGGTATTCAGAAATATAAGGAAGATGAGAATTGCAGAGATGCCTTGATACGAGCAGGAATTCAGAAATATCAAGAAGATGAGAATTACAGAGATGCCTTGATACAAGCAGGAATTGAGAAATATCAAGAAGATGAGAATTACAGAAAAGCCCTAATACAATCAGGAATTGAGAAATATAAAGATGACAATGAGTACATGGAAAAGCTAAAGCAAGCTAGTATACACAAGTATGAAGCAGATGTAAATCATAAGGAACATGTGAAACAAGCAAGTATACAGAAGTATGCAAATGATGATGCACACAGAATTAAAATTAAACAACAAACATCAGTTCGTCGTAAAAGTCTTCAGGAAGAAAACAAGAAAATATCTGAGGTGATAAGAAAATTTAAAGATGAAGTTAAAAAAGGTCCAGAATGTGTTTGTGCTTGTTGTTTGAGACTTTTTTTTGAAAAACAGGTTCAGATCTGCAAGAAAGATTCTTATGATAATACTATATTTGATTCAGTTACAACAAATAAATATGAACACAAATGCACAGATGATTGTAAGACAAATTGTGCTTTTGAAGGAACATGTAGAACAAGTCTATGGATCTGTTATACTTGCCATCGTAAAATGTTGAAAGGTAAAATACCTGCTGACTCCTTTTCGAATAGCCTATTACTAGAAGATGTTCCAGTAGAGTTAAAACGGCTCAATTCAATAGAGCAGCAACTTATAGCACAGAACATTCCATTCATGAAAATTATGGCTTTACCAAAAGGAGGACAAAAAGGAGTTCATGGACCTGTCGTTTGTGTGCCATCTGATTTGAAAAAAGTGACATCTATATTACCCCGATCTGAAGATGAAAGTCTATTACTGAAAGTAAAGTTAAAGAGGAAACTTAACTACAAAGGATATGACAAATATCAATTTGTAAGACCAAACTATTTAGAGCAATCACTTTTGTATTTAAAGGATCAAAACATATGGTATAAAGATGTGACTATCAACAATGAATGGATTAATCCAATTCCTAAATTAGACGATAATCAAGTAGTAAATGAGGAATCTGATGATAATGAGTTGGTAGTGGAAAACGAAATACAGGAAGAAGAAATGACAAAGTCTTCTACAACAGGCAATGAAAGAGAAATAGAAAATGAACCAGTTAGCTACATTGATGATAGTTTACGTGGTGTTCAGTTAGACACTTGTTTACAACCTGCTGATATCGGACAAGAGGCTTTAGATTTATGCTTTGACCAAGTATTTAATATAGCTCCAGCAGAAAATAATAGTCCTCTAAGTGTTCTTCAAGAACCAGGAATTGAAGCTAAAACCTTTCCTGTACACTTTCCTTCAGGCAAAAATACTTTTGATGAAAACCGTGATGAAAAACTGACTATTGGAAGGTACTTCAATCTTAGATTGATGAGTGTCGAAAATAGATTTGCCAGAGATACTTCCTATATATTTTTCAGTCAATATTTAACAGAGCTCACTAGCGTGATTTCAAATGTACAGATATCTCTTAGAAAGCAATGCCCTATTTCAAAAGAAGGAAAGAAAGTAACTAGAGAAATGCTATGCAACAAGGAAACCTTAAAAGAATTATTTAAAAAAGATGAAGCTATAAAATATCTAAAACCTATTCGAGGAACTCCTCCCTATTGGCAAAGTTCACAAAAAGATATATTTGCAATGATAAGACAGTTAGGAGTCCCAACATTCTTCTGTTCTTTTTCTTCTGCAGACTTTAGATGGACAGAAATTGTAGACACAATTTTAAAACAACAGGGTGACATGCGAAATACTGAAAATATGACATGGGATGAAAAATGTAAAGTTCTCTGTAGCAATCCAGTTACGGCAGCAAGAATGTTTGATAATAGATTCAATAAATTTCTGAAGAATGTTATCATGTCAGAAGCTCAACCAAAAGGGAAAATAATCGACTATTTTTACCGAGTTGAATTTCAACAAAGAGGTTCTCCCCACACACATTGTTTGTTTTGGGTAGAGAATGCTCCAAAATTTGGTGAAGTTGAAAATGATGAAATTATCACTTTTATTGACAAGTACATTTCATGTGAGATACCAGATGAAAAGGAAGACAAAGAGTTGCATGACATTGTTATGGCAGTACACCAACATAGCAAAAAACATTCAAAATCTTGTAAGAAAAAAGGAACAGTATGTCGTTTTAATTTCCCCAGACCTCCCTCAACTAGAACATTTATCTCAGAACCAAGTGATCCAGATAAGGATTCAGAGGAAGAGGAAGAATTTGCAAAAGAAATGTTGTCAAACTTATGGAAAGTAATAAAAGAGAATGAAGATAAAAACTTAGATGTATCTGAAATTTTCAAGAAAGCTGGACTAACGCAAGAAAGCTTCGAAAAATGTTATTGTTTCATCACCAATCGAAATACAGTAGTTCTTAAACGTCAGCCAAATGAAATATACACCAATCAGTATAACCCACACCTTTTGAGGGCTTGGGATGCAAACATGGACATACAATATATTTTGGATGCATTTTCCTGTGTTGTATATATAATTAGCTACATAAGTAAAGCTGAGCGAGAGCTATGATTATTACTGCTGCAAACCAAAAATGAAGCTGAAGAAGGAAATTTAAATGCTCAACAGACTTTGAAAAAAATTGGAACTTCTTACTTACACCATAGGGAGATTAGTGCACAGGAAGCTGTTTTCAGAGTAACAGGATTGAGATTAAGAGAATGTTCAAGGAAAGTAGAATTTATACCTGTTGGTGAAAATCCATGTCGAATGAGCATTCCTTTGAAAGATCTGGAGAAACAACAAAGCTGTAAGTCTACAAAAAGAAAAAGGAGTGATAGTAACAGTGAAAATGAAGATGAAGATGAGAATAGCACTTGGATGAACAATGTTGTTGATAGATATAAAGGTAGACCACACATTGACATCTTTATCAAAATATGTCTGGCAAGATTCTGTTCTGAATACAGTGTTATACTAGAATCACAATTACCTAAAAAAATTAATAAAGACACAACCTTCAAACTTGATGGCTCACTTGGATACATTAGAAAGCGCACAAGAACTTCCCCTGCAGTTATAAAATATCCACGCTTCTCATCAGAAAATTCACCAGAAAAATACTATCAAAGCATATTGCAACTTTATTTACCATACAGATATGATTAACAGTTGAAACCACCACTATTTCAAACATATGAGAATTTCTTCACCTGTGGTACAGTAAAATTTGAAGGAGATAATGAGTTAAGTTCTGTAAGAGAAATTGTTGTCAAAAACATGTCAGATTTTGTAAAAGATGGTCATGATTTAGAGGAAGCAGAAAAGCAATTAAATGAAAAAGGTCCGAATGAAGATGCTTGGTGTGAGTTATGCCCAGAAGCAGAAGTAAATAGAAGAGAATGTATAGATGAAGGCAAAGTAACAAGTGTGATTGAGGAGGATTTATCAATACCAGATTTGAATAATGAAAAGAGCTCATCATCTGTTGGAACTAATTTGCTGTCGGTTTCTCTCACAAAAAAAGAAATTATTCCAAGGCTAAGAAGTCTGAATGTGAAACAAAGAAGAATTCTCTATAAAGTAAGAGATTGGTGCATTCAGAAATCAAATGGAAAAACACCAGAGCCTTTACATTTATTTATCACTGGAGGAGCTGGAACGGGTAAAAGTCACTTGATCAAGTGTATACAATATGAGGCAACTCGAATATTAGCACAAACTTCAGAGAATCCAGATGATCTCACAGTTCTATTAACCGCTCCAACTGGAACAGCTGCCTTTAATATCCATGGATTGACAATTCATAGTGCTCTTGGAATTTTCAAAACACTCTCACCTGATCATGCAACTCTCAGTGAAGACAAAATTAATTCACTCAGAACAAAGTTAGAAAATTTGCAGATCTTGATAATTGATGAAATTTCTATGGTCAATAAGAAATTGTTGTTTTTCGTACATGAGCGACTTAGACAAGTGAAAAAAAGACCAGACAAATGTTTATTTGGCGGTGTTTCAGTAATTGCTGTTGGCGATTTTTATCAGTTACCACCTGTCAAAACAAAAAGAGTAGACAAATTGTATGTAGATGACCCCTCTAATCCCTCAAATCAACTATGGAATAATTTGTTTGAAATTGCTGAGTTGGATGAAATAATGCGTCAACGTGAGGATGGTTTGTTTGCAGAACTACTAAATAGATTGCGTGTTAAGCAGAAAAATGAAAGTTTGACATTTTTCGATAAAAGAACGCTAACACACTGCTTTGGAGATGGCCCCGATGAAGCCTTGCACATATATTCCACAAATGCAGAGGTTGATAACTTTAACAAGGAGATGATAATGAAGCTATGTACAGAATCAAAACTAGTTGAAGCACAAGACTTCCAAAAAGACAAAACGTCAGGAAAATTGACTTTGAAAAGAGTCCATTGCACAAAGTCAGATGTATGTCTTCCAATATCTATCCTATTGTCCGAGGGAGCAAGAGTAATGCTTATCAAGAATGAGGACACCGCAGATGGTTTAGTAAATGGTGTAATGGGAACTGTTATATCTATCAAAGACTTCTCGCCTAACTCCCTCCCAAGTACCATATACATTCACTTTGACAATGAAAGAGTAGGAAGAAATGCAAAGGTACAAAAAATCATAAGTGGAAAACGCTGTGTTGGATTGAAACCCTCAAGTGAAGACATTCCTTTGAGCAATTGTGTACGAAAACAGTTTCCATTAAAGTTAGCCTGGGCTTGCACAATTCACAAAGTTCAAGGATTAACAGTTGAAGAATGTGTTGTTGATCTGAACAAGTGTTTCACATATGGTCAAGCATATGTTGCTCTCAGCAGAGTAACCTCAAAATCTGGTCTACACATTAAAAGCATAGACACTGAAAAAATAGACAAGAAAATCTTCTGTGATCCTGATATTGTAAAGGGTGTTTCAGAAATTACTAGATTTTTGCTTGAAATCGATGATGTAGCAGAGGAACCAACTCACTCTTTTCAAATAATGTATCACAACATTCAAGGTTTACAGACTCATGCAGAAGATTTGAAACATAATCCAGACTTTAGAAGGGCTGATTATATTTGTTTAACTGAAACCTGGACTAATCAAGAACTCATTTGCTTTGAAATGATGGGATATGATGGTTTTCATTTGCCGAGATCTCTAGCTTTCGAAGATGATAATTCTTATTATTCTTCTTTAAAGGAAATGCAGCATGGTGGTGTATGTGTTTTTTACAAGCTTTCTACAGAAACTGAAATATGCAACTTGGCCTCAAACTTTGAATGTATAGTTTTCAAGATATCAAGTAAAAATATTTTAGTTGCTACTGTATACAGAACTCAGAAGTATAATCTAGGAAAATTTTTGGAGAACTTGGAGATATTAATATGTAAGTTAGTAGACTTATCAGAAAAAATTGTTGTAATTGGTGATTTTAATCAAGATATTTTGAAAGGTGGTTGTACAGTATTTAATTTCATGTCATCAAAAGGTTTCAGACAGCTTGTAGATAGTCCAACAACAGAAGGAGGGACTCTTATTGATCATGTGTATGTAAAAGGATGTCTTGATACACAGATTGCTATTATTCCAACATATTACAGCTATCATGAGGCACTGAAAATAGTAATTCCATATGACTGAAATAGGATAAATATGTAGAACCAACAGAGCCATAAGTTATAAATATGAACAGAATTAAACAAATATCAGTTTTAAACTTGATTTAAAGCATTTTATAAATTAAAAAAAAAATATGCCTCCTAAAGTCCAACCCTTCGTCCCCGTCGTAGGAGGCGGATATCAGCACTAAAACATGATTTAGTGCTGATAACAAACAGGGCTCTGGCAACACACCATACCCATTGTTATCCGACACAATGGGGGATCAGAAAAAATGTCGGAATACTCAAGTTTTTTCTGCAAGGATAGGTATATGTTGGGACCACTAGTATGTGTCGGTTAAAGCAGGATTTTGGAACAGTCAGGTATCGATTAGGCAGGTTAAACTGTATGACCATTGTAGTTGCTTAAGTGTATCTTCGTCATGAATTAGAAATATTTGTCACTGTATGAAAAACAAACAACAATTTAATCAATTAATCCAAAGGGAAGGTTAGAATAGATAATGTTTATTTCACAATTCTTTGTTATATTTTTTTCTCTCTAAATATAATTATTGATCATCAAGATAAATATTTTCCAGAATGAAAATCAACATTCTCTAGAAAATTTCCTCGTTGAGAACAGTTTTAAAAGCGTTTACAGGTGGAAAGACCATCAATAGTTCTATGAACAATTGGTTTTTAATTATTATTTTTTTTCTTCCGCCAACTTTTTTTCCTTCGCTGTTTTTTTGTTTCGCAAGATGTCGCTTAGATAAATGAAATATGATATCGAACAGTTTATGCGCTTTTGAGACTAACCCTGCTTAACCGAACACTTTCCCATATAAGAGTTATCTTCCCGAACACTGTTTTTCTTGTTATCGCTTAATCTTCACAACCGTATAAGAAACTGACAAATTTATTTTTCCAAATGGCGCGTTACATCCTCAGGATGTTCTGTTTTATTTTGACCGAAGCCGTATGGAGATTCCATATGAGAGTTATTTCCCCTTTTGTTTTTGAAATTTTGAAATGTATTTTTAACTGGAAAACCATAAGTGATAGAGACCTAGGATATTTTGATTTTAGATCCTTGGTCCAAAAAAATTAAAATAAGGTCAAGGTCAAAGGTCAAGGTCGTATTTTAGATTTTTATTGGTCTTTGATTTCCCTATAACTTTGGAATGGTTATAGATACAGAAAATTTACATAGTGAAAAATGTTTGGTACCTCAAGGGGCAACTTTGTTACATTTCGACTGTATTGGTTTTACCATTGTGTAAGGGACATAATCCCCATTGATGGTTTATATAAAGCCATTATAAGACAAAACTCTTAAACCAAATGACCTTGACCCATAGGGTCTTTTGAAATGACATTGTGAAGCAATGACCTTGACAAAGGTTACAAGGTCAAAGGTCAAGGTCATGTACATATGTGATTTGGGGCACTACTTGAAGAGTTTTATGTGTGTTTGCCAACCAACCAACCAACCAACCAATCAATCATGATCATGATTAATCAACCAATAATGATCATGATCATGATCAATCAATCAATCAATCAATCAATCATGTTTCCCAATCAATCAATCATGTTTCCGTCTCATGTGTTTATCATAGGGTTCAAGATCTTCTTTGTTTCTTTTTCGCTGTTTCAATTGACCCTATCCAACGTGTTTAACCAACCAACCAACCAACCAACCAACTAATCAATCAATTAATCAATCAATTAATCAATCATGATCATGATCAATCAATCATGATCATGCTCAATCAATCATGTTTCAGTCTCATGTGTTTAATATAGGGTCCAAGATCTTTGTTTCTTTTCCGCTGTTTCAATTGACCCTATCCAACGTGTTTAACCGTTTAACCAACCAACCAACTAATCAATCAATTAATCAATCAATCAATCAATCAATCAATCATGATCATGATCAATCAATCATGTTTCAGTCTCATGTGCTTAATATAGGGTCCAAGATCTTTGTTTCTTTTTCGCTGTTTCAATTGACCCTATCCAACGTATTTAACCGTTTAACCAACCAACCAACCAACCAACCAACCAACCAACCAACCAACCAACCAACCAACTAATCAATCAATCAATCAATCAATCATGTTTCATGAAACATTGAAATTTAATATTGTTCTTGCGTCACTTCTGAAAAAAAATCCACATGTACTCTGAAACTACAAGTACAATCGACCTCAAAATTTGCAGTCAGCAGGGCATACATGTACTAAAAGTTTATAAAAAAACTTGGTGCAGATATCTCTCAAAGCTTTTCCTAGAGAAAAAAAATGGCAATGCCGTAAAAATCGCTTGCTAGGTCCGTAAATCTCAGTGAAATCCTACAATAAAAATGTCCGCTCCTGGATTGAAAAACTTATCTGTTACAAAACTTGTGCTGAAAAATGTACATTTTAAGAAAATAATCCTTAAACGTGTTTTAAAGTTACACCGGATCAATTAAATCCAAATCATGCACTGCTGGTGAACTGTGAACAAAATGTCAATTTCCTACAATGACAAAAGAAATTACATTGTGTACATTCCATCTCTATAGATGTTGTCTGTTTAACGTCCCCACCTAAAAAGAAATAAAAAGACTAAGTTTTTGTTAATATAAACCCGCGTCACGTGGTGTCTCCTCAATCTGGCGCGCGCGCTGTACCTAAAATAAAATAAAAACTTTCCAAACTAAACATGAAACTTCTCCGGTAACACAATAATATAGACCCCATACCGAAACAAACAAACAAACGAACAAAAAACACCCCCCCCCCATATAATCAATTTCAAAGGGGGAAAGACCGTTTACAATTGCTTTTTAAAAGCAATTGATTTATATTTTTATTTTTTTTTCTTCCGCCTAATTTTTTTCTTGCGATAAACATTGGTTTCGCGATATGTCGTTTAGATATTTTGTATATGATATCAAACAGTTTATGCGCTTTTGAAATTTACCTTGCGTAAACAAATACGTTTCTTTGTAGGAGTTATCTCCCCAAACACTATTTTCCTTGTGAGCGCAACTCCTTCGCAACCATAAAATATTATGACAAATTTGTTTTACAAAACTGCTCGTTATATCCTTCGCACGATTTGTCCTATTTTTACCGAAGCGATTTGAAAGCTCCATATGAGAGTTATTTCCCCTTATGCATTTGATATAAGTGATATGCATTTCTATCTTGTAAACCATAAGTGCAAGAGACCTAGGATCTTTTGATTTGAGGTCCTTGGTCCAAAAAAAAAAAAATTAGGCCAAGGTCAAAGGTCAAGGTCATATTCTAATTTTAGAATTTTGGCTTATTCTCTCTTATTTCCAGAAACTGTATAAGATAACGACAAATTATTTTACCTAAATTGTCTGTTGCGACATGTCGTTACACGTAAATTTTGATTGCAAGGGTACGTTGAACGTAAAAGGGAGTTTTATCCCCTCGAGTATTTAAAAATACACGTATGGTGATATAACTCATTAACTAACTATGAATAAGACCTATAGTCTTTTGATTTGAGGTCCTTGGTTTGTGACCTTGAAATTGAGGTCAAGTTCATAGGTTAATAGGACGTTCTTGATTTTGACCTTCGCTTTAAATTCATATAAATACATCATAAAGCCATAGGAACTAACATTATTAACTGATTTTTCCTACACCAATATCAAAATAGATCTTTACTAGTGGAAAGACCTTCGATTGTTCTCTGAACGATTGGTTTTTATTAGGTCTTTCCACTTTTCTGTGGAAAGACCTATTGTTTTTCTTCTGATTATTTTTTTTTTTTTTTTTTTTTTCTTCCGCCTAATTTTGTTCTTGCGATAAACATTTGTTTTGCAATATGTCGCTTAGATATTTGGTATATGAAATCGAACAGTTTATGCGCTATTGAAATTTACCCTGTGTAAACGAATACTTTTCTTTGTAGGAGTTATCTCCCCAAACACTGTTTTCCTTGTTAGCGCATCTCCTTCGCAACCGTAAAAGATTATGACAAATTTATTTTACAAAATTGCTCGTTATATCCTTCGCATGATTTGTCCTATTTTGACCGAAGCCATATGACCGCTCCATATGAGAGTTATTTCCCCTTATGCATCTGATATAAGTGATATGAATTTCTATCTTATAAATCATAAGTGATAGAGACCTAGGATCTTTTGATTTGAGGTCCTTGGTCCCCAAAAATGAAAACTAGGTCAAGGTCAAAGGTCAAGGTCATATTCTAATATTTGAATTTGGCTTATTTTCACTTATATCCAAAGACTGTATAAGATATCAACAAATTATTTTTACTAAATTGTTAGTTGCGACATGTCGTAAGATGTAAATTTTGATTGCAAGCGTAAGTTGAATGTAAAAGGGAGTTGTCTCCCCTCTTTTATTTAAAAATACGCGTTTGGTGATATAACTCATTAACTAAATATAATAAAGACATATGGTCTTTTGATTTGAGGTCCTTGGTTTATGACCTTGAAATTGATCTCAAGGTCATAGCTTAATTTGACGTTCTAGATTTTGACCTTTGCTTTTATTCTATATGTATACATGATAAAGATATACAACTTTTAGAAAAAGATATCAAACCATTTAACCTTGTAAAAAACAACCGGAAGTGACCTTTTGTAATCCGGAAATAGCTATTTTTTTGTACTTTATTAATATAAAAGTATATAGAACCAGATATTTTTGGAATCAGTGTCAAGTTAATATTCAAATATAATCGGAAGTAACATTTTTCAAACCGGAAGTAACAAATTATCTCCCTTATTTTAAAAAAAAATGTATGGAAACAATATATTTTTGGAATCAGCTTACTAGGAGCTATCATTTGACGATTGACCATTTTGACTTAGTTTCACAACTTTTCATATCAAAATACATTGTTTTGATGGAAAGACCTTCAATTGTTCTCTGAACAATTGGTTTTTAATTTTTTATTTTTTTCTTCCACCTAATTTTGTTCTTGTTTGTCTTAACATTAGGATATTGTCTAATTACTACAATATTCTAGTAGACTGACCAGAAATGACCAGCTGTGCACTATGACTCTACTACGGATTGCAAAATACTGATAAACATAAATAGATTGTTATTGGAGTCAGTGGAAAACTGTCTATTGACTTTTGAATTTACATTCAGAAGATCCCCCCTTTTTTCCAAAATTTCAAAACAGTCTTAATACAAGGCAATGTGGAGTATTTGTGGAAAGTGTTTTCTTTTCACATGAAAGCATATCTTACTAAAGATAAGTAAAATGAATATGAATAAGAAATTAAAGATGTTTTTAAAAAGAATTGCTTATGTGCCTGTAATAGTTAAGTGATTGTCGTTTGTTATGTGTTCATACATATTTGTTTTTAAATAATTAAGGCCGTTATATCCACCTATGATTTGTAGTTGCATAGTGCAAATGATTGTTTTGCCCTTTCATTGATACCGTGTAGCAATGTTTAGAGTTTTTCTTGAAATGTGTTGATTAAAGGGACACTTTTAGCAGAGACCTGCACCCCTTCTGTTTGTCATTTTTTTTATTACTGTTTTAACTTATTGTTTTTTTCATAATTTTGTAAAATTTGTTAATTTGAATTTAGATTTTTTTTTGTCTAACTATTTCAACCTTTTTCGATAAATGTTGAATTAAGTTAAGCCTAGTAGAATTTTGTCTTATAAGAATATCAGTTAACATGTGTGGTTTACATGATGATGGTGATTATATAGTTCTGCACAGTTAAATATTTTGAAGGAATTGTGACCTTCAAACTATTTTATAGGTCATTTTATTAATTCACCAATGTTCTATTTCTTTTGAATCCTCGATAGGTTTTAATGGGATATGATACACAATGTAGCACCTATTGAATAATCTGTTTTAATAAGATGCCAGTATTTTCTGAATACTTTTTGAAGTTCTTCTGCTTAAGGATGATATGTAATAAATGATACGTAACATCTATTTTAAACTTTTTCCTTTTTCTAAACTTTATCTTTTCTGTCATGGAATTTGATGAAATTTGTTCTACCAATTTCACTTAATAAAATAGTCTTTCAATAAAGAGTTTTCTTTCTGGTTTGTGTTTCGATGTAAATGAATACCGTTGCCTTTAATATAGCATTCAAAGTTCTAAATGGATTGGTCTGGGTCTTTATGAAGATGTTGGAATATTTCTGTATTATTTGATAGCTTTAGAATCAAATCTTAAACACGAGTATTTTCATGTGTTCGTGTTTGATGATTTCAAGGTTTAGAAATTTTATAGAATGATTATTGCATTCCTGAGTAAACTTTAGCAGGTAGTGTTGTTGAATAAATTGAGTGGTAGGGATGAGTTGGGCACCATGGTCACTATATAAAGCTCTATTACATATTTCATGATAAAATCTTGAAATGTGGATGGACGTGAAGTTTTCAACTTGCCTGTTTATTTCACAAGTGTCTGAAACTAATTAGATGTCAGAATCTTTTGATGTTTGCTAATGTTTCCAATAGTGTGGTAAAATCTATTATCTCTAAATCAATTTTCCCATGCAATCTTACCAGCTATTTATTTGCTGTTTGTGCTTTTGATCCTATCCTTTTGACATTTTCAACTTATTAACATTAACAATATATAATAATGAAAAATTAAGTTACTACAAATGTATCCTGAAAAAAATTTCTGATGTGTTTAGAAGAAATGGCATTGTATCTTTCATCTGTTAAATACATGTATACTTTAGGTTTATCTTATTTTCATAAAAAAATATTTATTTGCTTTTATGACAGATATACATTTTTTTCAAGTAAAATTATGATATGGGAAGGGTTGGGTACGTGCTAGGTCCAAATTATCATGGAAATAATGTTGTAAGCCATAGATAATTATATAAACGGTAGTCCAAATAATTATGACATTTTGGAAGGCTATTTTAAAATTTGCTTTGACGCCTCCCATCAATAAAAGGCGTAAAAGAAAAAATACAATAGCCTTTCAAGACGTCATAGTAATTCGGACTGATATACACGGGTAAACCTACACAAATGTAGTTTTTAATCAGTAATATGTTAGTACCTAGCTTTTAGATACGCTTCTCTTGGTTACGACTGCATATTGTATAAACATGTACTACTGAGTTATTTGTTATTTCACAACTGATGTCTTCCATAAGGGGGTGGCTTATTTCTGGAAAAGTTATAGTTTCTCAATAATAAAACAATCACTAATCTGTCATTAACTAATCCCTTATCCATCAGTCATCGGTCTTAAATCGATCAGTAATCTTATCGATCACTAATCGATCAAACTCCCGAGAGAGTTTGATCGATTACTGATCGATGACTTTAAGTCATCAATCGATTACTGATCAAATATGATCGATTAGTTTTCGATTACCGATCTGATCGATTTGTTAAGTCTGGTTACATGTAGCTAAATACAGCAGTGTCTGGGTACGCGGAACACAGTTCACATTCAGGAATAAAAACAAATCCAAGGATATAATTCGCCAACCAGACAAAGAACAAAAACTGAATAATAGTATTTGTATGCAGCAATTCCTGAAATGTTCATTAGTCAGCAATTTCAATATAATATCCAATCAATAATTAAAATCTTTGTTTATATACGATTTTTCCGGAGTTGTGTTTTTTTTCTTTTGTCATGACTCAGTTTATAGTATGTTGCTGCTTGAAATGAAGGTTTTTAGCAGAATTTTTTTTAATGAAAATGATGAGCTCCTATCTTAAAAGGTTAACTGACGCCCTGTTGATAACGTTGACCGTTATGTAATCGTTTTGTCACATTAAACCACGCTCATGTTGCCAAGGTTAAACCACAATACCGTATTTTATTCGCCAGTTACTAAAACAACGTATCATTGAATATTTATGATATAAATTTATATGTTCACTACATGTTTCCTGACAGATGTTTGTTATTTTGACCTTTGTTTGTTCCTTCCTAGTGAAAAAACAAGACTGATGTTGAAGTCAGAGGCCCTACGAACTTATATTCTGGAGTTTTGATAGTGTATTTAAAACATTTGTTAGGCTTTAAACTCTATACATGACTTTGATAATGATAAAACGACACCTGACAGAAACAACATTTTAGTTAACATTTTGCAAAGATTATTTTATTTGAAGCTATAATCATAAATTATATCAATAAAAAAATATGTACAGACAAAATAAAAACATAAGGTTCTTTAGTTAAGAAGGAATTACATCTCTACTCCTATTTCTTTGTCTGGTAAATGCTTGTTACAGATTGTCTCTTTACTGTTCTTTGATAAAACACATAGATCTGAAAACATGAATACCATGGACAAATATTATCATTGTAATGTATGCACCATAATTACATTGAACCTGAAGACCTGTTGGAGACCTTCTGTTGTTGTGTTTTTTTTTCTTTGGTCGGGTTGTTGTCTCTTTGACACATCCCCATTTCCATTCTCAATTTTATTTTTACTATAATTACAAAATACTCGTACAAGTATACATTTGTTGTTATTTGTACTCTTTGCGATTTGATTGCAATTGGTTTATTCTTCATGAAACTAAACAGTATGTATGTATGTTTTGCTAAAATATTGTGTCTTTCAGTCCTGACGTGGTTTGATTAAGCTATTTAATGACTAATTGGTTTATATATTAACTAAACCAGGAGTGACTGTTATTCATGTTGGTTCCATTGCTTGCTCTTGAATTTGGTCATGATTTGACTAGATGAATAGTACGTTTTGACGTTGACATTCGATTTTTATTGTACAAAAGTCATACAAGTCAAAGCTTCCGATGTGTTGAACATCGTACTCTATTGATCAAGTTGTATTCAAGACACCTTTTACATTTTTTAACAGCACATGTTAGTTCTGTATAATATTGATTTCTATAGCTTATATTTATACCTTATACGTTGAAATGTTCTTTGTTCGGTGAGTAGATATCAAGTACAATAACTTACCAATCGTTTTAAATGGAAACAAATTATGCCAGGCCAGCCATTAAAACTAACTTAACAATTAGACAAGTGTCTTTCTAAAGAATATATTTGTAAACATAAAGTATGTCTTCCGTCTTCTATGGTGTCTCTATGAAACGCAAGTGAAAAGATTTTTCTGCAGCAAAAATAACATAGAATATGTGGTTTGATTTTTAAACGAGACAATTCTCCAAGAGAAACCGAATGACAAAAAAATTATAAGTCACATAACCTTCTTTAACAACGAGCCCCGAAATGAAAGATGTAAAACAAGAGACTAACGGCCTAATTTTTGTTCAAAACGAAAAAACAAATATGTGAATTACAGGCTGTTCACTTGTGATAGGCACATGCTCATAATAACATTAAGTAATGCCTATCATATGCTAAATGGAAGAATAAAACAATAATACGCATGTCATATTTAATTTAATTGATAAACTAAATAAATACTTTAATCTCTACGTCGTTGTATGACGAATTCATACTATGAACTTAAAGTCATCGAAGAGCAATATGGATTATATGTTTTATCTGCATTACTTACCCGCCACATGAACATCTACAATGAGAAAAAAAACCCACTTAATTATATAAAACATGTCGCTCGGACATCCTTATTGAACTTTGCGTTAATTGGTTCAACAGTTAAAATAAATGTATAATTATTTAATGATGAAACATAAGATATTCATTGGATTTAAAGCTTAAGATATGAACGTTCTAATATAAGTCACAATACATAAGTATTGGAGAAAATTATGGAATATGTGTAATCATCACTATCTGATATTATTCTTAAAAAAAACAGAATTCAAAATATCGCCTGGCTTCTTATAACATTTATATAAGAATGCTTTTTTTTGGAACTGGCTTATATTTTCCCATTCTTTAAAACACCACACACACAATTCGCTATATGATGTCTAATCATTATTTTTGTTTGGTAAACTTATCACTATATACTTATCTGTTACATAACACTTACATATAACTGAAAAATATAAATAAAAGTTTGAAATCTAAGGAAAAACTTTACAAAATCCAGATACACATAAAACATCTTCTCAAAACATCAGTTATCAATTTGCTAATTTTTAAATATTGCTTTAAATTGCTTGTTTGTTGCTTAGATGAAACTGTGTGAATATTGTCGCTACTTAAACGATGCTTAAATATAAAACAAAATGACAAACCAAGTTGTTAATATGACTATCTCCCATCAAAAGGTAAATGACTGTTCAAACCGTTTATCGCTCTTGTACTCTGTACTTGTTTTGGCTTTCAAACTTTTTTCATCTGAGCATAGTTTTTGTGAGGACGTAACGCACGTCTGACGTATACATTTATTTCTAACCTGGTACCCTTTGATGGCTATTATTCGTTTGTTTCTCTGTCCTATTTTTCTTCGATTTATTTATTGTAGCCCTGTCGTGTAATGTTTTCATTTTAAGTTGATATGATTTTTTAATAATCTAATAGTCTACTACTACCATTTTAACAAAACCTTATATTATAAATTACTAATGTCCACACCTATTTGTTTGCCTAACTTGACACTAATTTGAGGGACAACTTATATAAATATAACCACAGAAAACAGCATACAATTTAGCAATGAGAGATAACAACGACAATATAAGAATACCATAGGTAGTTGTGATAGTAGATTATTTTGAAGTCAGATTATTGAATTAGTATATAAATCAAGCATGGCAAACATTGGAATGTGATAAACAGTATGTGTATGAATTAAACGTGTCGCTTTATAGATTTAGAAATCATTTGAGAACTAAGGTTGCACCACACAAAAGTTAAGTTGAACTGAGGTTGAGTAAACTTGTTTCACTTATGCTTTTTATGGTCTAATATTTCAACTGTACCGGTTATCATATGTCATTGGTTTAAAACATTTCTGGTGTTACCATTTTTAACGATACTCTAAATCTTCCGACTCTTTTGTAGTCGTTATGCACGTCTGTGTGACATTATTTAAATGGTATGTGTATTGTATTGCCTAGCTATTTTAATAACAACATTACATCAAACAACTTCTATTATGAATTGCATAATTTATGTGATTTTTGTTTTTATACACCAAGACTTTCGAAAGACACTTTGGTGTTTTCATCCTAAAACAAGTTGACGTAAGGTAGTTATAATCAAAGATAAATAAGTACGAATCGACAATTGTGAATTAAAATAACATACTATATGAAGTGCCTAAATGAAACACAAGATGCAAGATTTACTGTATAACATAACGTTTTAAATAATGTAAAAAAAATGTTGCTACCTCAAAATGCCAAATCAATTCTCATATAATAGATAACGTGGCTCCTTAAAATGGGTTGTATCATTTTAGAACAAAACAGTACCATGAATGTGTGTACGTACACTATACACTTATACCATAAACTAAAGGATAAAAGAGGGACGAACTTTTTTTTAATATATTTTCCCATTTACTAAAAATATCAGATGCAATTTTCAATATCACATGCTGTTTTATTTTTCATTTTGTTTTAACTTATCACAACATACTTATATGGTTGGTACTTACATGCCCCTGAAAAAAAGAAATATAAATTCAATTAAGATCGAATGAATAGTTTGAGAGAACAACGAAAGGGAAAATACTCATCTAAAAACATCAGATACAACGTTTTACTTGTGCATATTAAGTTCAGCATTTTGTCTGGAAATGTTAATCATATTTAGAAGATACTGTAGTTTCCTAAATGTGAGAGCTATCACAAAAAAGTAAAAACATGCAAATAAAAGCAAATTAAATGATAAAAATGAATATTTTTCTCCCATAATAATTGTAAATGGATATTGAAACCTCATTGATTATATATTATGAAATTATAACAATCATGATAACAAAATACTTCTGTATGTTTTTTTATTCTATGGTATCCAGTTGTTAATTATATAACAATCATGTTAGAAAAAACCAATACAAACGAGTTCTTACTTTTATCAATTACGTCACTCTGTAATATATTAATTGGCGAGAAAAAAAAAATTAGAATTGGATTATTTACGATAAAACACTAACAACAAAGACTATCTGATAAGCAAAGTTTTAATAACTATCTATGATGAGTTGATTTATGGATTTATCAGATATTTCACATTGTATACAAAACGAAGGCCCATGTTTCATAAAAATCAATGCAGGTTCAAAAATATTGCAAGTAAAACTAAATTAATTCAAAACAATCTATAAGAAAAAGACTGCAAATGAACATATATTTTAAAAAACCTTATTTCTGAATCATAATTATCTTCTGCCAAAGTTTTTAAGACAATCCTATGAAGGTTTGACAAATTATCGGATATGTAACAAACGTTAACCCTAGACTCTTAACTAACATCCTCAAAAAAAAGTTGTCCTAGTGATAGTTCAACCAGTTTTGTGTATGTTCTCTATTTTTATTTAAAACTGTATTGGCTTTCATCGTCTCTAAAATTACCCTGTCTTTTGGGTTGTTTTTTTTTACTGTTGTTTGTCTCTTTATACTTTTGCCATGGTATTTGTTTAGTTTACATTTTACTAATGATTTTGAATGTCTCTCTATTATTTCCTCCTCTTTAAAGATGGAGCGTGCATCTGAGATACGTCATGTAAGTTGTGGGATTATTGTTTTACTTAACTATGTTACCACCACCATTGCATCAAAAGCCTTTCATTATAAATTGTCTATGTAAATGTACGCTATACTTATCTGTTTTCTACTTAAAACTTACGAGCTGTAAACAAATAATATATATATAAATTACAGCATACAATTCTGCAATGAATTAACCAACTTTAATGGAATTAGTTGAATACGTAATAAAAATATAAAAAAAACATTTTGTTAAATGACAGTTTCTTCTATTATACTCCTGATTGACTAATACAAAGGAGACAATTAATTCTATGACAGGGCTGAGCAGGATACCATGTATTTGAACGTCACTATCTGGTGAAGACTTATCAAGAATCGGTTATTTAAAAGGACAATCATATATTCAATTTAAATTAGATAATGATGCCAAATAACTTCAACAGTTTTGGTTATTATATGTCATAAGTTTTATCCATTTTTGATTTTGTATTTTCAATGAAGGTAAATCTAGAAGACAGGAAATGACATCAGATTACGTTTTGTTTTGTAAACTGTTGTTTATCTGTATGTCTCACTAGGATTTAGCCATAGCGGTGCAAGTTTATATCCGACCAATGCTGTTGAATCTCTCTTTAATATCTTTCGCCATTTTATTAGACAGAACGAGTATCACATATATTATAATTATGGTATGTTTATTGTTTAACTTTACTATACTTATAACACTTTATGTAATGTAGATATATAGAAAACAACACAATCCTGATTGTTGTATTTTGTAATCATTTGATTGTATTTTTGTGTCGTTCTTGGTACAATGACGTTAGGAGTTTGAATGTCTCTTGGTATATTTTGCCTCTTTTATAGACACACAGCACGGCTATCATATATCATATTATAAGCATGCGTATTGTTTAACTTCACACACTTGTATTACTCTCTTTATATAATGAACTATAGTATATATAATTATACTTTTCTGTTTGTTACTTGACACTTACGCGATGAACAAAAATCAGTCAAATTAATCATTATAGTGAACAGCAAATCTTTCAGGCAAAAGCAAAAATCGTTATTGGATTTAATTAAAAAAAGTAATGCAATAAAAGTACACCATTTCGAGACTATTGAGTGTTCTGTCAGATAATTCAAAAGTAAAGTCATTACTATGAGTTAGATTTTGTGTTCTCATCTTGCCTAATAGTTATGTTTATGATTTCGAATTTTAGAGCTATGCTCACGTCTACCATACATCATTTTAAAGGTTTATCTAATGTTCACTATAACTTAACTAATTGGTACAGATATCTTTATAGAATGACCTACATAAACCATTATACGCTATACTTATCTGTTTTCTACGTGACACCTACTTGTTTTCTCTCATTCGATATACGACTTTCGAACAGCGGTACTGAGAAAATTTCTCTCTTACAATGGTATGTTTATTGTTTAACTTTGCAACTCTTCTAACACCTTTATATACATATTATTACATTTTAAAGTGCATATTATATAAGTGTAAATTACTTATCTGTATGCTACTTGACACTTACCGCCTGAAACAATCAAATAAATAACCGTTAAATACAGCATACCATTTAGAAAAGAATTAAGTTGTCTCCAATATAATTATAGGAATAAATAGTAATGTGAAAGGAGAAAATTTGTAGAAGACAGTTTGTTTTTGTCATATTTTTGAAAAGTATAGTCAATAAGATATAATGATGACAGTTATTGCAATGTAAAAGTTGTGTGATTTGGCGCTTTGTACATTTATAATTTGTTAAGAAACCTAAAAAAAAAATGGACGTCAGGTCGATATAATCATATTGATGTGTGTTTTCCAAGGACATATACTTCAATGGAGAGACGAAAGATACCAAAGGGACAGTCAAACTCATAAATCTAAAACAAACTGACAACAGTTTTGGTTACTATACAGGTTTACACATTTCTGCTTTCAGCATTTCCAATGACGGTTAATGTATTAATCAGTGCATGAAATCACACAATTTGTTTGACGACTGTTGTTGGTGTTTTTGTAGGACTAGGATTTAGCCATGGCGGTGTCAGTTTATATTCGACCAATGCATTTGAATGTCTTTTTGGTATCGTTCGCCTCATTTGTAGACGACCCGCGAGTCTCACATACATCACGTTAATGACATGTGTATTGTTTTACTTTTATTACTGAATTAATCACACGTTATGTAATGTAGATGAAGATACATATAGAAAACAACGCAATCCTGATTGTTGTATTTTGTATTCATTTGCTTCTCTTTTTGTCGTTCTGGGTACTAAATTATAACGTTATGTGTTTAAATGTCTCTTGGTATCTCCCGCCTCTTTTGTAGACATAACGGGTGCTATCATACATCATAATCATGACATGTTTATTGTTTTACTTAACACATTTGTATTACTCTCTTTATATAATGAACTATAGTATATATAATTATTCTTTTCTGATTGTTACTTGACAGTTACACGCTGAACAAAAACCAGTCAAAATAATCAATTCATTGAACAGCAAATCATACAGTTAAAATCAAAAAATCGTCATTGGATTTAATTGAAAAAGTAATGCAATAAAAGTACAACATTTTGAGAATATCGAGTGTTCTGTCAGATAATTCAATAGTAAAGTCATAACTATGAGTTTAATTTGTTTTCTCATGTTTCCTCATAGCGATTGAGATTATTTCAAATTGTAAAGCTACCTAACTTTTTATATGTCTAAGCCATGTGGTTCCCAGTTTATTATAGATATATAAGTTTGACTGTCACTCTGGTATCTTTCGCCCCGTTTTTAATACAAGCATTCACTTATGTAGAAAATGATGGATTTAACTTTGTGTTATAACTAGCTGAACCTATTAATCGTATTACATTATCATATGATTCGAATAAATTGACAACAATATGCACGGGTGAGCAAAATAAAAGACACAATGGCTTGAAATGGGACTTGTTTTCGATTACAGTATAATAGATGTTAAATATTTTTTTTCTCGAAATATGTTTTAAACCTAATACAATGGGCATTCGAAAATCATAAAAACCAAAAAAACATACACCATAGCAAAGAAAAATTAAAAAAAAAGCCAAACAACACGTTTAATAAAAAAAACAAAGAACACTTAGACCTAGCATTCGTCGTGTTGCTCAAGTCACAATCTATTGTAAGCTTATTTTTGGAACAATTTGACGAATTGCGAATTTTTAATATTTGTCTTTTACAATAGACGTAGATCATACTTACTTATCCGTTCTCGCTTCCTGTCTGAAAGATGAAACATATCAATAATATCAGTTACACATTCTAAACAAAAATACTGATAGATATGTTGCTGTTTATCTAGAAAACATTTCCGAAGCAGTACTAATAGTTTCTATAGATTTAGGTCAGTTTACTTTATTTTACCACCTATTGTTGAATTGTATTGTGAGATAAACATGTAAAATTGTTATGGATGAATATTACATTATCATGATAACATTGGCGGCATCAACCTTTCTGCATCTGACAATTAACGTTTCAAAAGTGATAATTGACTCAGCAAATAAAAGGGTCTGAAATTTAATGCCAACGTAAATCTTCTAAATTCACAAATTTGTGCTGCGTTTAGAGCTTTACGTCATCTACATTATGTCGTTTCAGCGTTTTTAAATATGTGAAACATACCCAACGAAAAAGGCAAATGTCGAGTAGTTTGTAAAAAATTTCAATGTAAAAATATTCTTTGTCGTTTATGGTGGAGGATTTTGGTTAAGCTGTTCAATTTTTCTCTGGAAATTTCATCCAAACAAAACTGCAATATTGTACAAATGAGTATTGTATTGTTTGACCTTTCGACAATTGTCATCACACCATATATGTCTCACTCTAAGATTGACTACAAAGTAAAATTGAGAATGGAAATAGAAATGTGTCAAAAAGACAACAACCCTACAAAAAGGAGAGAACATGTAAGGCAACCTATGGGTCTTAAAGACAACGAGATAATCCTGCGCTGGCGTTAACTGGCCTCTTAACAAAACGTTTGTACTAACTTAGTTTCATTGATGTCAAACCAAACTGCAAAACACATACATTAACTGAAATTAAATTTAAAAAGACTAACTAAGGCTAAGAGGCTCCTGCATTTGGACAGGTGCAAACATCTGTTCAATGTCGACACAACAAACACACAGTTATCCAGACAGTGCCAATAACGACATCAGTAGTTTTCCGCATTTCAACGTCATAAATATGTTGAGAGAAAACAAATCCCGGTTACAAACCTAAAACTAAGAGTCCCACACCAATTATAAGAAGTCACAATAAAACAACAGAAACACTGAACTGCAATAAAAACAAAGGGCAATGCAACATACATAGAACCCAACTATTTGAATACAATTTCAATATTCCTGACTTGAAACAGAACATTTTTATAACCATTGGTGTGTTGAATATAGTTTTAAGTCTAAACAAACCTCGCGCACTTGACTCAGTTTGAAAGAGTTTTATGTCAGAAAAGGTAACTAAAAAAACCTATGCCAAATGGCAGTGATGCGTATATCAACAAAGACAGTTACTGACATGCATGCGAGCTCTAGAACACATCTTAACTGATTAAAAATGAATTTCTTTTTGGTCTTTTGTGGATAGTTGTCTCATTGACATCTTCTTTTTTTATATTCTCCATATTATGCAAATCATGCAAATCATGCATAATACCCGTGAATGATTTAGTATCAAACCACCAAATGCGCCCTATGAGTGATTAAATACGAGTACCAAAATATGGCGTCTATTATTATTATCATACATCCATTTACATCACTGCTGACGAAGGCGAACCTATTTTGCTCATTACATTTGTGTAAATTATTAACAAGTTAACATATATAATGTTGCTCTACATCACTCTTATTGGTTTGTTCATCGATGTTTCTTATTGATTTCTTAAACAGTCCAAACATCTGTGTGGCGCAAGCCAATTACACATGTCACCAGTTGCATTTTTCGAGATAAAAGACCAATGCATTTTGCACTTCATTGACACTTTGAAATCATACATTTCATACGCTAAATGATATAGATGTACAACTTTGTGTTATGTCCATAGAAACAATTATTATGAACTTACCGACACTTGAAACATATTAACAGGTTTTTCCCTTGCTCCTTTGGTATCACATCCTGTTTGTAATCACTATAATGAGAAACACAATTGATTGACTTAAAATTTACTCTATTCTAAGATAATATTAAAATCCAACAAGCTATTACTAACTGATACACACATAAACAGTGCACAAATATCAAAAAAGCATTTGAAATATATACAAGAGTCATAAACCAAATTAGCCAATCTCGAATGAATTGAACTGATAATCTATAAAAAAAAAATCAACTTACACCTGGACAGAGATACATTTTTTTTTACTAGAAAGATATATTGCTTTACTTCAGAGATGTTTTCTATGGTTCAGTGTAGAACAGGAGCTGTTTACCCACCAAGAGTATCACAGTTCACCATTTGTTGTCGTTACGTAGTATATGTAATGTTTGACAAGAACTTATAATTAAATTCGACTTTTATTTAGCTGTAATGGTCGTATTGGTGTATGTCGTTCCTTTAAACAAAATTAGATGACATCAACCAAAACAATATATTCAATTTGAGGTCATATATATTTTATCTTTCCAATCCTTATAGAATTATTTCTGATTGCATACGCTTTTCCCTCTATTTCCCTGTCTTTCCTACAGACACTTACAAACTGAATGAAATGACGAACTATTTTAATTTAACCATTCATAAAACAGCATATGTGTAATCTCGTTTCAACTTGTTGAAGAAATATATACGATTACTCAAATCATTTTGTAATGACTGATAGTTCTAAATTATACCATTAATGACTAGTAGTATATTTGAGAGTTTCAACCCCCCTTTTTCAAAATAAAAAAAATGTGTATGTTTGCTTACATTTAATTGAAATAGTTTTTCCTGGAGCTATTTTTATATGTCAAAGTATTCTATTCAGTATTTATTTTCTTCTAATCTATGAAATTTGCGAAGTTTGGACTATTTAAAATCGAGGTAATTTTAATTGCAAATTCAGACACAAACTTTAGTTTCTTCTTCATAGTAGTAATAAACATTAACCCATAATATTTTAATAAAATTGAGAATGGAAATGGGGAATGTGTCAAAGAGACAACAACCCGACCAAAATAAAAAAACACAACAGCAGAAGGTCACCAACAGGTCTTCAATGTAGCGAGAAATTCCCGCACCATATTTCATAAAACTAGTAAGTGATAACAATTTCGGAACCAAAATATAAAAAAAAAAATTACGAAATCAATGGAAAAAGAATGGAGTAAAAAACTTCAATTTCAACATTGAACTCAATCACTTGCCTTCCGTCACATATTGTGTATTAGTCAATAATTTGATCTCAAATGAAATATGAAATTACTACCTTCTTTGCTTTATATACGCATGGTTTCAATTAAAGTGCACTGATATATGCCACATACTTTGTTTGTATATGTTTGTATTCTATAATTTCTTCTTATAAAACATCAAAAAAGACTTATTGTAAAATCAAAATAATTAACGGATAGTTTCAGTAAATATTCCGTGATATGTTAAGTTCGTTCCAACTTGCTCCATTATAAGTCTAAAGAAAAGACAAAAGTCGTTAAATTTTATGCAGTGCTTAATATGCCAAAAATTATTTTACCAGTATAGGGAAGTCGATTTTGAATCTGCACTTGAATAAAAGATTGGATGAGGTGAACATAAAGATGTTGCATGCGGAAGCTGTTAATTTGAAGAACTCTGTGCAGGAAGTTTATAGTTGTTCATGTTAGAAAAGTTACACAAGTAAATATATTTGTTCCCCCTTTTAGAGTGAGGAAGCTTCTATCTGTCATTTAATGACGACATAAAATTATCGGACTGTTGTCCCTCAGTTTCGGGTATTTGTACGCGTTCTAGAATGCAGTCGTTCAACTGGAGCGCTTGTATATTTTGCTGCAACAAAACATTTTAGTCAGATCAAAAACAACTCAAGTTTGAATCAGATGAGCGTATCAAGAATGTTTTATTCGTGTCAGATAAAGTTAAAGTTGAGAACAGTTTCCCCTCCATCTTTTAAACTTCAAGCACTCTGTCATTACGGTTGTATTACAAAATATTTGCTAAAAACGAAAAAAACAAAAACAAATCGAAACCCGTAGAAGCAGATATTTCGGATCACGATACTGCTTTTGCTAATTTTAGTTTGGCTATGGAGAACGATTCAATGGTCATTCCTCATGACACTGTTACTTGATAAATATAAATATTTTCTTCCGGCTGATTCTTATTTTAAATATTCTACTTGTAAAATGCTGTCTAAAATCATTGATTTCTATAGAAATTCAGTTGTCAAACATCTTCAACAAGTTCAAGGCAACTATAACATAATATTTAGTAGCAAAATAACTATTTGAGATGCCATATCAACTGCTAGTCAATTGAAAACTGACCTCAAAATCTCAATGACAACTGTAATAGACATAAATAACGGACATATATTTCATTCCGCTGCAAGTATACTTCGAAAAGACTTCGAAACTCTACAGAAGAATACCCAACTTCGGATGAATTGTCTTTTCCATCTTCAATTCGGTCAATGCCTTCGTATTTATTGCAATTTTTTTTATGGTTACTCGATGAAACTGCATTCAGCCAAGACTTTTCTCTGGAAATGGCACCATAAAAACTGCGTACATGTATACTATAACGTTACGCGCGATGTTCGTACCTTATTGGAAATTCGGTGTAGTTGGCAAGATGCAAGTCCAATTATATAATTTTGTGAAATCATATCCATTGCTATTGTACGTATTTTAAAAAATAAAGAATTTCAAAATAAAAACGAAAAAAATAATCACTGAAACTATGTTTTTTGCTGCATGCGACAAGCTTCACCTTTAAAAAAACCGACGATTTTAAGGCTGTCCCGCTTAACATAATTCATTTATTGTAACCACTAAACTATCATTTTCGTCAAAACGTTTTTTCCATTATTAAACAGAATGGTTCCTTCAGTCTTTCATGCACTTTTTATGATGTTATGATGACGTCATTGAAAAATCCGCGTTCCATATAACAAGAGCAAATCTGTCCCACGGGGAAAAAAATGGGATTCCAGATTTGAGAATCCCAAAACTTTTATCTAAAATGATAAAAGTTTAGTATTTGCATTTACTACATCAATGTTAATTTGCTTAATTTTATGAATTTAAATACAAATATCCTGAAAAATGATATATAGTAATTTATGAGCGATTTTTCAAAGGCTTACAAAGTTGTCGCACCGCCATTTGTTTGCGTAAAAACGAACTCAACTCAAATGTACGTCAATTGTTTGCTTATCAGTGCTCTTTTACTGGTAGTACCATGTCGTTTCTTGAAAAGAAAAACTCAAAATAATGTGTTTGCTTTGACCAGAACCTTTCATGTGCAGAACTGTGGCCATGAGTGAAATTGGTAGAAATATTAAAACATGTCTTGTGACGGTTGATCAAAATAAAGATGATGGAGATAACGGTGGATTTGGTATAAAGCTTGTTGCACTGGTACAAAATGTACCCACAGTCCCTTCCTCGAGGTTAGGGGAGTGTTGGCCCGACTTTAAAAAGTTAAATCCCGCCACATTTTATGTGTTTTACAAGTCACGCGACGGTTATGCAGTGTTTGATGTTTGTTTCTGTATACTATATTTGTTTGTTTCTTATTTATTTTGTATATTAATCAGGCCGTTATATTTTTCTTTAGTTTTCATTTATTCATTTCAGGAATCGAAGACCATGCCGTATGCATTTTACTCATAGGTGAAGCCCGTACAGGACCTTTATTTGTTAATTTATGTCTCATTTGGTCTTATTTTAAGAGTTGTTTTATTTGCAAGCATATTACATGTTTTTTTATATGGAATACTTTTGAAGTTTGTGGTACGTTGCAAAGGGAAAAAGAGGGGATATAGGTACAAAATCTATAATGTAATAGATATCAACCAGAGTAGAAAACACAACAACAGATACTACTATGGAAGCAGTAATAATTGTGAAAAACGAGTAGTCGATAAAAAAAAAACTGAAGTATCCGCAAATTCAATTTGAGGTAATATTTGACTGTAGAGTTCTATTGCTTTGGTTTGATACCTCACCCAATATGATAGTTTAAAAAATAATTTTAAAGTACTGTCCTGCATGACACTTAATTTTTACCTGAAACTGAAAACTTTCATAAGGTTAAGGTGCTCTAAACATTTTATAGGTTGAAAACTTGATTTATGAAGTTTTGTTTATAAAACATTGTTTTAGTTTTTTTTTTTATTCTTAATGATTAAGGTTTATGTATAATAACAAACATTACTAAAGCCAAAACAGTATCATGTGTGTTTGGATAGAGTTAAGAAAAAAGAAAAAATGTCAAAATTGAAACCCTCCCGAATTTTCACAGATTTTTACATATGACCTTTGACCTCAATTTATAAAAAAAATTTGACCATATCAAGTCCTGACGACAGGCATATTATTATAGTACGCAATTTCCTCTTTCCAATAATATATTATATAGATGTGTGTTCGGTGGGGAGATCAGATTAAAAAAAATCTGCTTTCAGTCACCGCATTAAAAGAGCTCATTTCTATAGGAGAAACGATACTTAAATGCAACCGTGGTCGAGCCAGTGTGTTCTTACTTACGTAGTGAAAAAAGGGGATATCATAAACCAGAGAGACATTCTATAAGTGTAAGGAGGTTTAAACATTTAAACTAGAGAAGCAGGCACATTTTAACGAGCAGTTTATTTAAAATCATTTTATCGAAAATAAAAATAAACAGTAAACTGGTGTACACAATATATATAGACAATAACAAAAACTTCCTTATCTTCAAAATGAATTTAGAACTTAAAAATTTAAAACCACTTAAAATTACAACTGAACTACCAGAATTTTATCTGGATATTGTAAAAAGCTGGATACGGAAAGGTGGAGGTCAAACTGAATCACCCACTAACTTAAAAAAAACTTACGAAAAAAAAATATATTGGGTAATAAAAACATAAAACAGATGAACCATTATTGATGCGCAATTGGATCAGAAGCAATATAATCTATATTAATGAAATTATTGACGAAAACGGTCAAATCAACGAAAAGACAATACTGCGTAAGTAAGAAATAAAACACAACTGGATAGCCGAACTATCAATATTAAAAAAAAAGCCATTACAAAATGTTGGATAGATATCCTGAAAACAAATAAATCTGTTAAAACCCGAGTAATATTAACAAAAAAATAATCAGAATAAATCGAACAGAAATAAATTTAGCAGATCTTGATAACAAAACCGTCCATCAAAACTTAATAAAAAACAAAATAACTCCAAACATTGGATTAATAAAATGCCAAAGAATATTAGGCGTAAAAACATTACAAATTAGACACTCCTTATCATTTACAGACACAGAAATATACACAATAACAAACTTAAAGTTTATAAATGGAAATTACTTAGCTATATATTGCCGAACACAACAAATCTTTTTAAATAGAAAATATCCAATACGTCAGAGTAAGCTTTATGCAAATGCACAGACAATTATCAACATTTCTTTTTTATAGATTGTGAATTTTTAAAAGACTTGTGAAATAGAATAACAGAAAAAATCTAAGAAAAAAAAAACTTAATAGATATAGTCTTTGGATATAAAATAGGAGACCGACATTATAATGACATAAATTTTATTATAACGATGATAGGTTTCTCAATGTACAAATCATTTACACGTCGGAACAAAGAACAAAATCCGCCGACATATACAACATCTTTGAATTATATTTTGAAGTAAACAGATATGTATAAAAACGTTAAAGTAATCTAATTCGCAAATTTCAAAAAAATACTTTAAACTGTTAGATTATAAAATGTGTAAACATAATATTCATATGTAGTTTCGAAACATAACGTAGAAAATATTTACTCAAGTATCTTTAAAATGAAATACTACAAAATTGCAAAATAAAAATTGACACCTCAGCGGCCGTAAAGAAAAAAACCTTAAATAACACATATTCTAAAACTTAAAATCAAAACACAATAAGGTACAGATTATGGAGAAAGACAATAAATTCATATTTCGATGATAATAAAATATCTTACCTTTTGATAGTAATCCAAAAGCGAAAAGATTAACACGTGAACTATATTATCATTCTATTATGTCAGGTTACGATTATTTGATCACACTAAGACACCTGCACGATTTTTCTAAACGAGCAATATGTGTATCCAATAATGAGGATATAAAAGTAAAGGTCAAATAAGGAACAAAATTACGTAATTATAATTAATGTGAATGATTTGCAATTATATATGTTATAGATAATGCACATTTTAAGGTTTTTCTTGTCGTAGAACACACCGAGGGGTGTCAGGATTGATCAAATGAAAGACCGACCGGAGGGAGGTCTTTCTTTGAACAATCCTGACACCCCGAGGTGTGTTCTACGATAGGAAAAACTTTAAAATATGCATTATCTGACTTATATACCGTCAAAAAATATTAATTTTATAAAGATTTGTAAAATTTAGTATCCTTTTTTACCGACAACACTAAAGTGGAATATTCCTTTCTAATGCGTTCAGGTTTTAATACGCCCTGCGGCTCATTTAAAATGTGAAATACAACTCACTAAATAATTTAGATATAAACCTTTTAAAAATTGTTATCCATACACAATAACAATATTACTGTAACTGCATAAAGTAAGACACAAATGTATAGTTACCATCCGATAACGGTGTATGACAAATACAAGACACATTGTAAGTTATTTATTGTACCACTTAGCTTATAGAAAAGGGGGAGGGGGTATGTGTTTCTATATTTGTTATTTCTCTCGCGGAAAAGTTGTTATTTATTTAACCATTTTACTTGAATCGAATGAAAAATTCAGAAGGATTGTCTTTCGAATGGCAATACATTTTATTCAAAGATAATCAGGATAACATTATATACTCTCCGCACCCGACCCTTCCGTAAAATACGTTAATGTTATTCAATAGAATATAAGATTATTTTATTAGTTGATCATTTAATAGAGTAAAAGTTATACATAAATTTTAAATTAAGAAAGTAAAAGTTAAGAACTGACACGAAGACGAATATAAATACATGTAGGTCACTGTATAATTTCCTATTCAGTGTGTATCGTTCTGAACATGCATGAAATATTTGCCACTGGACGTTAAGCAAGCAACCAAAAATTAATCAACCTATTCAGTTTGATTCAATAAGATTATCAAAATCTTACACACGAATATGTTAAATATGTATTTATTTTATGAAAGTCTACATTAAAATTCATCTGACATATATGATAATGTTTATTTATTATAGCGATAAATCAACAAAACTTCCCGTTATTTGTTTCTAAAATTAAATTGCGGGTCTACAATGACGGTTTCTTTTACATTAATCATCGGTTGAACTTTAGAAAATAAATTTCCAAATCAGCAACAAAAAACTATTAGACGAATAAAATTTTGAAGTAAATCATAGATTGCATGTTTATCAAGGAAAATAATGACCTTACACAGATCATTATGTTATGCCTTGGAGCATATACCATTGAAACATGGTATCGTCCGGGTTGATTCTGAAAAAGAATGACCTGACGTTCTGAAAGGAGATAACTCAATATAGGTATATAAGTTTATATTGCATTTTTTTCTATTTGTAATTGACTATCAATCAGTAGGATTTTATTATAAATTATACATGTATGTTTTACACAGAAATTAAACTAACAAGTACTAACAAAATGTATTATATACTACTAACGGTTAACGAGGCCGGAATAAAGGTACCAGTATTTGATGTATCCACTAACAAATGTGAATAACTATTAGTAAAACATTATTTACCTTTAAAAAAAGAGACAATAACTGTTTAGTGTCTTTAAATGTAAGCTGAATTTGTACGAGGCTAGGAAACAAGGTGAGCTTTTAGCGAGTTACTACACCTGCTTCGAACAAAGTACAAATACAGCTGATAATTAAAGACACTAAACAGTTATTGTCTTTAACCTGCAAATAATTCTATATCTTTTGTTTTTGTTTTGAAAGACACAAACACACATGTTTTGCATTTATTTTTGAATTTAAATCCCTCTTGAGGCCCGTTTAGTAATACCATACAGTAATCACAAATTCAGCTGACGACGAGTTTGCAAAATAAGAATCTCGAATGATCAACAATTATACATCGCTAAAGGTTAATAATTATGTATTTTAACATAACAACTACTTTCAACAGTAAAAACAAATCACACAACATTATCCTATTTGAAATATGCATGCTGAAATTGACATGGCTGTTTGTGTTACAAAATCATACACAAGATTTGAAATAGTTGTTATCGTAGAAAAGACTGATGTTCATGAGTGTATGCTATCAGAAAATTGGTGCGATTCTTGTTGCTCTAAAGAAATGTTTGGAAACAAACAACACGTGTTTATAAAGTTATCGTTAATTCGCAGTTAATACGTCATTGAAATGCGATTGCAATACACATAATGAGGGGACGCAGGTTCATAAAATACTCAGTCTGGCAGTGGGCGGAGCTTAAAAGCGATATCTGTATAGTATACAGTTACATAACATTACGAACGGAAATGGGGAATGTGTCAAAGAGACAACAACCCGACCAAATAAAAAACAACAGCAGAAAGTCACCAACAGCATAGCGGGCTGTATATGTATAGTAGAACACACAATTGCAGGATAAAATACAAACTTAATCAGAACCATTGCAACGTCAAATGGTGACGTAT
Organism: Mytilus trossulus; assembly: GCF_036588685.1. Lineage (NCBI taxonomy): Eukaryota > Metazoa > Mollusca > Bivalvia > Mytilida > Mytilidae > Mytilus > Mytilus trossulus. The sequence continues at coordinate 9,100,816 of NC_086377.1, forward strand.
GTAAGAAGATAATGGTGACGTATGTAAGAAGATAATGATGACGTATGTAAGAAAATAATGTGTAATTAACTCAAACATTTGATGACAAGTTTTCATTGTCAAATACGTAAATTTAAAAACTGTATAATATACAAATATATTACCTACCTCTTGGGTGAAGGCAATTCTCTTTCTCTGTTCATGGTTTGTTGTGCACGCATTTCACTGATAAAAAAACTTATTTTTTTACATTTTTTCTCTCCAAATGATCTGTCAAGTGTCAGAAGTGTGAGAGTTGTTAACACATAGTCATTTTCTTTGTATGTTGGCGTTTGTTTTTGTAGCAGTACAGTGTTAATGTTGTTCTGTTGATTTCCACTTGTAGTTTATGTGTGTTTCCCTCAGTTTTGTTCGGATTTTTTTCAGTTTGATCGATTTATTATGACTATTGTAAAGCGGTATACTTCTATTGTATTTATTTATAATTTTATAATCTTGCATAAAATGCATGAAATTACAATAAAATATTTATATAACGAGAAAAACAAATATATATCTGTACTAGTTTGAAAGCAAGTATGTTTGCATTTTTACCTATTGTCATGGTTGGTATTAAATGTACATGTATCAATACTACTTAAAATGTACACTGCCATACATTCCGTATTTATCCGCACATTGTGAATCCATAATATTAAACAATACATTTGTAATGACCACATAATTGTATTTCATGAATTGTCTCTCTTTTGTTTGTCATATTATATCCAGACGTAGGTTGATATTTTAAGAAAAAAACAAATTATGATTTTGCAAAAATACGTGTCTCTTAAAGATACTATGGTTATGTTCCGGACCATATGAATATATACCCATATGGTCATGACCATACGCGTATGGTCCAAATACTCATATGGTCCGGAACAGTTATATTAAAAAATGAATTACGACTATAAAATGCTCAGTTATTTTTAGTAGAATTACCTGATTATGTAGTTACCAAACAGCTGTTTAACGTCGTTATCTGTTGCAGACTTAGCAGTATACTGTATGTTAGGAAATTCAGGTATAGGCTTTACCGTCAGCTTTGCGATGTCATCTGTAAGCTTCTGTAAAGACTGTAACAATTTTCCATCGTTTCGTGTCTTGTTGAGTTCATTCATTTTCTTGTCTAAGTCGCGTCCTGCCTCCAAATCCATTTGAGTATCTTCCAATAGCTTTGTTAGTTTGTCCCTTTCCTTCCTGGATTGATCCTTGACCGATGCAATCTTCTCTGAGATACATTTATCAACCATAGTCTTTATCTTTGTACCTTCTTCTGTAATAGCTTTGACTATTCCTTCCACCTTCACATCAAATGCCTTCAGACCTTCTTCTAGCTGCTTCATGTTTTGGGTTGTCTCATGTACTTTACTACGCAGGTCTGTTGTATTCTTCTCCTTCAGCTGTGATATGCTGTCCAGAAGTTTGGAAAAGGCATGCCCTGAGTGACTGCCAGTCACACAACTGCTACATACCGCTACGTTACAGGTATTACATACAAAGCTTACGTCTTCATTGTGGTCTCTACATTTTGATTTAACTTCCGGTATAACATCAGAGGAAGACTGAAACTGGTGGTTCTTTGTCACGCTCTGTCGTTTATGGAAGCCTTTACAATTGTCACAAAAGTACTGTCCACACTCTAAGCAGTAATGGGATCCAGAGGCACTAACACAAATATCACAAGTTTTAGAAGCTGCCTGAGCCATGTTGTCAATGATTCATTACAAGGTACTTTACATATGTACGGCAAATAACCAGTGACAACAATTTTCTACACTATACACAATTGTCGGCTAATTATGCATGACGCGTCTCTTAAATAAAAACTTGTTAAACAATTATGATTTTGTATACAAAACTATGGTGTGGTTGAACAGCTTTCCGATTAGGTTGAGTACTTGCTCATGTTACTTACATTTAGTTTTTACTTAGGCGTGTTACACAAATATCATTATGTACTTTACAATTAAAATAAAGAATATAATCTTACTGTAATTGCAGAAATTTTCATTTCATATCTAATTTCGTTTATTTCGTGAATAAGAATTATCCACGACGAAATTAAAATTTGATTGTTAATTTACCAAATTTGAATTTAAAATACGTAAATATTTTCATTTTTTCATATTGACAACATATGAATGATGAACATCAATGCATACAAAGAAAATCTTAAATAAATTGATAAGCACAAAGATATCAAACTGTTAAAACGCACTCTTTCAGTCAGATGATAATTTTATCTTTTATTTGTACAGGATTCAATTATGATCAAGTAATTATAACTTGCTAAATATAGCTAGACAAATATGGGCGTCTTTCAATAAAAGTGTTAATATCAGACAAAAAAAAATGGAAAATCAACTTGTCAAAAACGTTGTTCAAGAGTTATTTTGAATACCTCTATAGATCTGTTTGTTACTAAAAAGAGCAATTAATGAATGACTTTTATTTATTTTGAATTTATTGAACCATAAAACTATTTTTTTACTCTTCACATTGAATAATCCGCGAAGCGGATTATGTAAAATGTGAAGAGTCAAAAATTAGTTTTATGGTTCAATAAAATCAAAATAAATTATTGCCATTCATTATAAATAAATTTCTATCAAAAATAAGGCTCAAAGAACTTTTTATATTATTTATCTTGACAATAACAACGTACACACATGTTGGCGTATGAATACACAACGTTAGAGTGGGCGTGTTGCCATTAAAATTGACAACATTGAAAATAAAACTAATAATTTTAACCAATCAGAAGACAGTTAATACACAAAATTTATTTATTCTTAAATACTCTTTAAAATTATATTTTTTCAAAATTTATGCACTGTTTCGTAGGGAACATATGTACACTATGGAACTGATTCTAAACGCACATCATGTTGCATTTGGATGTCTTTTATATACATTCTAGTTTGTTTTACCTTAGATACTAGAACGATGAACGATCTCCTTTTTTCTGAATTGGAGAAATATCTTTTATCGATAAATATTAGACAGTACTTCACATATGAAGGTAAAACTCATGTTACGTAGTAGACATTTTGATGAGTTTCAAGGTACATGATAGTATATGCGATACGGACCAATATTTAAGTCAACTGGCGTCTAAAAGTTGGTATGTGCAATTCAGAGATATTTGGTTAAAACAGTCCTATTTGCGATTTTCAATATGCTCGAAAAACTGTTCCAGGAGACTGTAAAACTTATTAATATATCCCATGCATAATGAGTATGGGGAAGACAGTATATTAGAAATTTGTCCGAGATCAGTACAATAAACAGCCAGGCAACTGACTTCCAAAAACAGTCATAATCTTATACATGATCTTCTTTGTTTATAATTTATTGTCTTGTCTCATATGACGCGATTCAAATTAAGATGTTCTACAGTTTTGAATTAAATTTTTTATCAAAACAAAATGTATCAATAGAAATAAATGTATGGTGGAAAGGACAATAATATCATGAGTTAACTAATATTAAATTTATAAAGACTTCGATGCAGTTTATACAAAGTAATCATACTTTGATTAACCATACTTTAAGATCTGAATTGTCTTGAAACAAGACAAATATATATAATTTTATATATTGCATACATGTAATAATTTGCAAAATACTGTAAACCAACTTAATCATGTTAATTTCGCGGATACTTTATTTCGCACTTATACCCAGCTAGTCAACTTCGAGGCGATAGTTTGATAGGGACAGATCAAGGTTATGCCTTTTCGCGACGATTTAATTTCGCGTTATTTTTCTATTCGCGAAAGTCGCGAAACTACATCGCTCGCGAAATTTAATAAATTGCAAAACAATGGTTATGGAATTTATTTTATAATTGACACTTTTAGATACAGGTTCATCAATTAACGGGTTAGTAACCAATCATATTTTGGTTTCAACCTTTATATATTCTTTAAGTTCTAGAGTAGTTCATGTAAGTTGACCGAATGCAAAATTGATGAAAAAGAGCGACTTAAGTAATTCTTCATACAATCATTTGATATCCTTTGAGTTCAAATCAATTTCAAATGGGATCGATATCGCGAGCTTTTTACTATAATCCTTTGTCGTGTAACTTTTATCACATGTTCTTATACTCAACGAATGAACAACTATCAGGTAGTAAACGGGGTTGTGTATTTCGCAGGAGATTGAATAACATAAATGAAATACATTGTCAGCAAATTTTAATTAACTTTTGAAAATCATATAACAAAACCAATATGACAATGACAACTAATTCAACTGTTTAAATCATACAAAACATAAATCGTTACGCCATGATGGTTTAACTGTATACAACGTCGGATACATTAAACAATAAGGTGAAATAGAACACCGCACTCTTTAAATAATTTGGTCTATTGAAATAGCAAAATATAATCTATTTAAACACAAGAAAAATATTTAGTATACAAATCTATATGTTGACAAGTTTATAAAATGTCAAATAAACATCAAGGTTTATTTCGAACATATGCAATACTTTCTAAAACAGCTAGAACTTGTCATTTTCTTAAATAATTATATTCACTTCTTATCCCATTTAGAGTTAGATTATACTTATTAATTATGTGGGTTCATTTAACTGTCTCTTGTTATTAAATACAACAATCACTTAACACTATCAATCAGAAGAAATGCTTTGAAACTAAATATATAAGTTATGTATACTCTTATTGAAGAAGTCATGGTATGTCTTATAGTAACGTCAACGATAATCGGAGAAAGTACCATGACCTGATACATCACAAGTTCAAAACATATTATTATGAGAAATATATCTATCTTAACACCTGTGAATAAAGAAAAAGGTTGTCAACATGGTATACAATTATACGTCCAATTAAACAATAGCAAATTATATGTATCCAATATATATCGTATGATAAGAGTTAAGTTTGGACTTGGATGTCATATGTTTATTTGTATGTGTCAACGTGTCAGATTAGAAAATAAATAAACACAGACAACATAAGATTTATTTTCCCGAGGGTATCACAGGCCCGGTAGTGAGGACTTTTTGTGCTGACATGAATTGTCATTGATATTTCTATATATTGATAAATTTACTGTTTATAAATTTGGGATTTTTTTTAAATACTAAGGCTTTTCTTTCTCAGGCATAGATTACCTTAGCTTTATTTGGAAAAATTTTAGGAGTTTTGGTCCTCAATGCTCTTCAACTTCTTACTCTAATTGGCCTTTTTAACCTTTTTGGATTTTAGCGTCACTGATGAGTCTTTTGTAGACGAAACGAGCGGCTGGCGTATATAATAAGTTTATTCCTGGTATCTATGATGAGTTAATTTAAAACATACATTGTGCGCACCTTGCTTCTTTGTAAGATGAACACAAATCGGTAATGTTTTTTTTTGTATTTCATGTATTTAAAAAAAATATATGCCTAGCTTTCATATTCAAAATAAATGTATTTTGTATGTCAAATGAGACAATATTGCATTTTAGATAAAAAAAAAAAAAAAAATTGGCGTAAGCAATTATATGTTAACGTAAATCCTACAACAATAAACAAAACCCATACCACAGAACTAGTTATTAAAATCACAATGTTACCGGAAGGTAACTATCAGTAATTTATGGTGACGAAATATCTGGCTTGATGATTTACCATGTAATCATGAAATGTTTAATTTGAAGTGATAAACTTCAACCGAGAAACTTGTACAACGTATAACATTATGTTTACAGTACTGTAATAGAGAGCTGCATTGTGTGCAAAACTATCATTATCTGTCGGCCCTAATAGCAATATCAAAAACTCAAACACGTAAAAACTAAAAAAGATACTGAACTCCGAGGAAAAATCAAATGATAAAATAAAAAGTCCAAAAGCATCGAGCGAATGGGTAACCACGAATGGATAACACCTGTCATAATTCTGACTTGGTATAGGCATATGCAGTGAATTTTGGATTACATAACCTTATTTTGTGTAGCTCATTAACAATTCTGCCGGGTTGCAGGTTGGATGCTTGAACTATTTGTTCGCACTGCGCTGGCAATGCCGTGTTACTATTTGCTCATATATATACCCATCAGGGAGGTTTCTTAAGCCCGTTCATCAGGGAAGTTTCTTAAGCCCGTTCATCAGGGACAACACATGACCAGCCCAGTCCTCAAGGGACTACCAAGGGGCTTACCGGATATTGTTTAATTGGACCCTATCAGTCTTGGGGATCAAACCACTTGTTCAGTTTTTCGACGAGCTCTCTGCAAATACCATCTCTATCTCTTTCCGTAAGGAGGGCATATTAGTAACTTGCCTTCCCTTTACGGCACCAACTTTTGATATTTGCTCTCCTGCAGGCCCCACTTAAAAACCTTCGCATACCTTGAATACTTTATAAAAGGTCTTGCAAGCTGCCCTTCTTTTTTATTAATTCCAAGTGACCCACCTCGGCTGTAAGTCACCTTCGCACTTTCCGTAGTCTAATTATCATTATTTGCTACGTACTGGGTATACCTGTTGTCCAAAGCTTGGGACGCCGGCGTCTTCTCTTAAAATACATACTACATAGGTTAGGGCTGCTAGGGTTTGCCTTGTGTCGTCACACCTATGGCTTGTTACTATGGGGTGTCTCAAACTGTCCCCTAAATCTGTTGACCGGTGGGTTACCTGGTGACGACATGTATTATTGTTTGCGTAAACAATAGGTTGACCCCTTGAATATGTAGGTGTGTCCCCCGTGGATCGGGGAACTCTTGTACCATGCACTGTTTCTGCTTGGCCAATGTGCCTTTTCCCCGGTAGTACAATGTTGTGGTGGCTCCCCTCTTTTTGCAGTTGCTGTCCCTTGTCGCCTCTGTTCCAATTATCAGTCTTTAAAACAGACCGAATTTTCGTGTGGGATGGTGTTCCCGCTGAGTCAATCATTTCGTTGTAAGAGTGTTTACTCCAATTAGCATTTGTTGATGTCTACCTTGGGCGTAAGGTTGTGGCCCAATATATTAACCTCCCCACTTGTTACTTAAGTCTAGTCTATATATCAAGGGTCATTGTAACTCTGGGATGGAATATTGTGGCTTAATCAACCTACGTTACAAGGCGCTTACCCTACTTAATATTCATTAGCTGTTTTTAAGTCTTTATACCTATACATGAGTGCTGGAGCCACCCCTTGAAACTGCAGGTGTTGCTGATCACGTGCATAATGTGAAGAACACTACAAGTGTTTACTTACACAAAGAATAAACAACAAATAAATCCGTAAACAAGATATTTTTTAATAGCTCATACTATTCCGGTGCCATTCCACTTTAGGATAATAATGGTTCAGTTTTCGATCCCCCCTAAAATACCCAGCTGTTTTGAATCCTTTATTGAAGGTGAAGGAATCAACATTCTTAGAAATACCGTTGATCCTGGCAGCATTTATTTAAAAAAAAAACTTATTTATAGAAAAATCAATACAAAGAGGTTACACAATCGCTTTTGTAAATACAATTTTAAAAAATGTTGCCTAAACAGAAAAAAATAACAAATTAACAAACAAAGAAAAACGCAGAAATAAAAACACAGTTAACTATAATAAATCTTTCATAACACAACACCACGCTAATGCGGAAAAATAAAAGAAAAACATTTGCACATAATTCAAGCCAAACAGTTCAAACATTTCTTTGATAAAAAAAAAACCTGCAATAGTATTCAAAAGAAACAGGAACATTGAAGAAATCGTTAAGAAACGCTTGAAATATTTCAATGTCGCCTTATATAAATCAATTAAAAAGTAACACTTAAACCAAAAGAAGGTGTGCTGACAATGAAAACTTCATATTGAAACATATCATTAATATAAATACACAAACCAGTAATCCATACTTTGATAAAACGGACAATTGTGAATAAAATATACAATGCTTATCAAATAATAAGTTAAAGAATATAGTTACAATGACAATATTTAAGGAGTAGGACATTTGTCAAGTCCTGCATGCAGTGATGTTAATGTAATGAGTTTATTTAATACTACATTACGACAACAACGTAGTCATGGGCAAAAACACTATAGTCGGCCTAATTTAAAAAAAGTCTTTCAAATCTAGACCCCCCTCTGAGAACTTCAATAACCTTCTTTCACATCTTCATCATCCAATAGGGTTACATTACATAAGAACTATTTTCTTTTCACTGCCAGTTAATTTTCTAAAACGTTTGAGAGTTTATGCACTTGACAAATGGGGTACCAATATATTTTCTGCAATATACAGTTTAGTCAGTATTATTTGTGATGTAGCTCTTTTCCGTTTTTTCAAACCAGTAAGATCGGAATCGTTACATAAGGAAAAGAGGAGATTCATTCCTGTTGATTTTGCCAATAGAGGAATTGATGCAATCAATATCTGCAACGTTCTACATCACACAGAGTTAACATCTAAACTTCCTATTCATTTTCAAAATCAGTCTGTTCCTATTGTATCCTACACCGAAATCAGTGCACCTAAAATATTTAACTATAAACAAGCATTACAGGATCTTGACGTAGAACAATACCTAAAAAAACCTCCGACATGTGACTATTCCCACTCGACTTATAATTACAGCCCTTTGTAATGTTATAACTGGGGATCTAAACATAATTCAACATGAAAATCTCCGAAAGGTGATTTCTCATGGTCCTAAGTTTAGAGAGAACCCCAACACATTAATTGGAAAAAAAAGAGCGACAAAAGATACCAAAGAGACAGTCAAACTCATAAATCTAAAACAAACTGACAACACCATGGCTAAAAATGAAAAACAGAAAAACAGTAGTACACATTACACAACATATCAAACTAGAGAATTAACATCACGAACCCCACAAAAATCTAAGGGGGATCTGAGGGGCTCCGGAAGGTTAAGCAGATCCTGCTCTACATGTGACAACCGTCGTGTTGCTTATGTGATTATAAATCTGGAAAATAGTCCAACTCGGTAGGTCGCATTTATAAAAGGGAAGGGGATTGTAGTTACGATGTAAGGAATATATCCGATATCATTTGTGAAACGGTTATTCCATAATGGTCAACCAACTCGTTATGGCGTCCGTAAAATTTACGAAGGGATGATTTCAACTTCTCCATTTGGAACTCTTGGTTTAATAGTTTCCTTGTGAGCAGCAACCCTCTATCAAGAAAATTCAGGCACGGGAATATCGAATCAATTTGGAAATATATACCCCGTATGCAGGTGCTGCTGGAATGTTGCTATTTAGAAATGGAAAGTTCACAATTGGAAAGCTGAAATCATCTCTTTTGTCGTAAAGTTTTGTTTTCAACCTACCCTCATTGTCAATTTCTAGATGTAAGTCAAGATATGAAGCCGACTTAATTGTATCTGTAGTATCCCTTATTTCTAGTTCGATGGGATAGATGCGTTCCACGTAGTCACCACATTTTGAATTGTTTAGTGAAAGAACATCAACTATATAGCGGAAAGTAGAGTTAAAGGATATTGCTTACTTCTTATCTTTCCTCCTAAGAAGTTCCTGCATGAAGTCATAATAATAAAGAAACAAGTCGGCAAGTAGAGGGGCACAGTTTGTTTTCATTAGAATGCCGACAGTCTATTGAAAAAAAACGTCCTCCGAACGTAATAAATTTTTTGTCAATCAAGAAATCAAGCATCTTGATATAATATCAGTTTCAGAGAATTTTTTTGTTTGAAAAAGAGTGATTCTTTACAAAGTAGGATTGATCCCTTCGTAAGACAAGATACTTGTATCTACGTTGGCCATTCTTTTTTGTGAGGCAAAGTAATACCAACTCTTTCAATTTGTCTTTAAGTTTGAAATGTGGAAAACTTGTATATGTAGTAGAAAAGTTAAATGTTTTAATACTGTTACAAGATGAAAGAGAGTTAGTTTGTATGTACTCTGAAAGATCTTTGGCATTTATAAGTATCCACATCTGATTCACGCCACCTCTAGAATAGGCAGTTTCACAATAACTGTGAAGCCCGTCTTTGATTGCTGATAAAATGAATGTTAATAATTTAGAAAGAGGTTTCGTGGAGCACTTGGAAGACCCAGAAATATACCGTTGCGTGTATGGACACTTATGAAGTTTAGGTATTCAATACAATGATGGAAAATACAGTTCTTCATCTTTGGTTGAAATTCCAAAGGAAGAATAAAATAAATACGTTAGACTCTACTGACCAGTGCTCGATAATTTAACATTGCTTTTTACTGTTTACAGACATAATCTTGCAAACTGATTCATGACCTTTTGTTTGATCATAGTTGACCTTATTTGAAATAAAAGGACCTGATTGGTTGTTTAATTCCTATCACGATGTCACCTTGGGGCATGCTTGATTCACATACTAAAAATAAGCCAAATTTGAATATAAATTGACCAGTTCTCGATAATGCAATAAAAACCTCAGAATAAAAATAAAATAAAAACTATGATGTCTACTTGATAAAATGAACATTTTTCTGATAATTGACATTTAAATTTTACTGAAATGGTAATATATTCATAGAAATTCAGATATTCTAAAATTTAACAAAATGTTTATTGTTTGTTATCATTATATGCTACGTACTGGGTATACCTATTGTTAAATAGAATATAACTGTAGGAATCACATCATTTGAATTGTTAATGAATTTGCAATCGATCCATGTTATTTTTAACTACTAAATATTTAGTTAAAGGTTTTTTTAAAACTTGAAACCATGAGCGATCTTTTCAGCTTCGATTCACGACTGTTGAATCATCGTCTGCTATTAATTTCCCGTTAAATTAAGATCATGCGAAATGTATATTTCCTGTAAAGCCCCTTTTCAGGTATAAATACAAAAAAGATTGAATCAAAAATGTTGTACTTTCATTAAAAAAATCATTTCTGTAGCGCATTATCGAGCACTGGTCAGGGGAGTCTAATTGATTAGATATCGATATTCAAAGATTTTCTTTAAGTCAGACGATAACTCTTATCCTTTGTTTGTACAGTAATTAATAATCATCAAGAACTGTCAATCAATGTCATTTAACCGTATTATGCGTCTGTAATGCCCTCAAGTCGTAATACATTTATTACACAATCATTGTCCTTGGATAAAACACCAAACGTGTGTAAAGCCAATTAATATGTACAGGGTACAACACTTGATTAGTGCTCACTGTTAATATGAAATGCAATGATTGATGTTTCCCAACGGCGAAAGTTCAGATCAGTTTTATTAAGTAATGTCAATTATAAAGTGTCATTTATATAATAGTTTTTCTAAACTTAAAATCTACGAAAATTAATCCCCACGAACTTACTTTTGGATACAAAACCATGGAATTTTAACCCCACGAAAATTAATGTTTATACAGTAGAACAGACCTATGACTATCTAGGATTTCCTCTTTGGTCGTGAGGGTATATGTTGAGTTTCCAAGTGCATTGTCAATACCTAATTCGTTTGTCAAGCAGTTAATGTAATAACTTTTACACACACAAACGATGTTAGTTAGGGCTTTATCTGCGGGGACAACAACATATTTGTCATGAAGGTCGGATAGGTCTTTTGCAACATTTGGGTCTTTAAAGATTGACGTAGCATGGGCATTGAAGGACCCATTCAGTTTCTTAATTCTGATTTGTATCAACGAACTCACTGCATTAGTCCATTCGGAAAGAGTGTCTACGTCTTCCTTCGCGCGCTTAGCCCATTGCCTGGCATAATCCTTGACTGAATCCATCAAAATTTTAAAGTTGTATTTCCAATTGATGGATTTAGGCGCACGATATTTCGGACCTTTCGGTAACACATTTTGTAGAGAAGTGTTATTAACAATGTTAAGATCACCGGTAATAACGTGGCCAGCAGGATTATATGTGGATTGGGAACTAGCACAAGTGCAATCAGGAGGTTTAGACTTGAATTCGTCAATATCGAGATCCTGCAAAACACGTTTGTAATTAACTCATTTAAAAAAATTTAGTTGCAATAGGTTTGGGATAGGTATAAGAAGTTTTGTACAGACTGGTCTTCGAAATAGGGAGGTATTTTCGATTGAACTAATTTATGATGAAGAATATTGCCTAGGTTGAAGCCATCGAGACCTTTGTTGGCAAAGGAAAGATTTAGAAAAGATCTTTTCTCTTTTTCCTCTTTTCCAATGCGAACTGGCCTGAACAGTCTGTGACTTGCAATATCCGAATTTATAGCTTCAAGTTTGTATTGGTTTGAATGAGGGTTTGTAACAGTGGATTCCAAACATAATTTGGGGTTCGTGTTGTTTATTCTTTAGCTTTCTATGTTGTGTTATGTGTACTATTGTTTTTTTCTTTGTCTTTTTCATTTTTAGCCATGGCGTTGTCAGTTTGCTTTAGATTTACGAGTTTGACTGTCCCTTTTGTATCTTTCGTCCCTCTCTCATGAACAGAGAATGGAGTTTTGAAAGTGGTAACGAATAAAGTTTCGTTCAAATGTGAAGAATACATAGCGGCTTTTGTATGAATGGCTGCAAGTCATTAATAGAGACATCATGCAGAGAAGATGATGTATAATGACGATGACCATGACTGCATCTACGTCGAGGAGTCGAGTTAAAAATATTCATCACATTCACCAAGTTACACCAAGGACTAGATAGAATACCTATACCATCAATTTTGTCATTGCAGCCATAAGGTTTTGCAGTTCCCAATTGTCTAATCCAGTAGTCTTCTTTTTGTCTACGGAGAGTCGTTGAAAGATTAGGATTGTTAGAGCTATGGCATATCTTTTCGATAATGCGAACTGTCATAGAAACGATGAAATGATCGGGCTGATTGAAATGCTGGTGTAGAATGCCGTTAGCATTGAGTTAAATGTCTGATCTATGACTGCATATACCATATCTTCAAAATAATTATGGAATCCATTGAGGAATACAGCAAGATATGGGCTTAGCGAGAAAAAGTTAAACTGGACACTTTGTCAGAATGGGTTAAAACTATCATGTATCTGATAAAATGTAGCATTCACAAGTTGAAAAAACTGTGTGAACGATTGACCAAAGTCCATTTTCAGAGACAAGGAGGCCTTGAAATGTCTATCAACTTTTCATGATAAGAATGTTGTTATTCCTGCTGACAAAGCTTCAAATAATATTGTCTTTGTATGTAAATCGTATTACTACGAATGTCTTGTAAAAGAATTGGGTATAAAGGAGCACTCAGGTAATCCCACATACAAAGACATATCATTTGACAAGGATGAGATTCTAGCAAATCATAAGTCCTTCATGGCTTCAATTAACAGAACATTATACACCAAATCGGAGGACTTACCTTGTTTGTATTGGATAACAAAGCTTCACAAAATTCCGTACAAACAATGGTATATTACTGGCTCATCTTCATGTTCCACTAAATATTGTCCATTAGATTGACTAAAATTCTGTCCGCAATGAAAGAGGGTCTTCAGAAATACTGTGAAACTGTTTACTCGCGTAGTGGTATTAACCATATGTGGATTCTTAAAAATTCTAAAGAACTTCTACACAATTTTAAATCTCGGTCCTTTTCTGAAATTAGTTCCATCAAAACTTTGGAATTTTCAACCCTGTATACCACCATTCCCCATGTGAAATTGAAAAATCGGCAAAAAGAAATAATCCACAATGCCTTTCAACATAAAAATGGTAGCATACGCTATAAATTAATTACTTTTGGATTTCATAAGGCATAGCTCGTTAATAGTGACAAACAAAAAGGTAAATTTTCTCAAATAATACACGATGGTCTTGATGTATAGATTCTGCGTACTGATGTTGTGTATCATCTTAACAACATGTTTTATTGTTCTTTTATTTGTTTTTGTTCTATTATTAAGATTACTTTTACTGTTGAATGGTTTTGTGTGATATCCGTTTGACGTGGCTCAGTACTTAAACATCTCGTCAATGTGTTTGAATTGGCTTTCATTTTTGGTGATTTGTTTTGTATATGCGACTCTTTGTATTTCTTTTGTGCTTATAACGTGACTCTGTACTTTAAAAGATCCCGTCAGTATGATATTTGTCTATACTATGTCATTATGATATATTTCTATTATGACATGTATGAATTACTATATACGTTGAACCACAAACGTCAAAATCAATCAATGGCGTAGTGGAATTAACAATTTTTGGATTCTCATAAATTCTATGTATAACTTTTGGACTAGTTTGAATCTCGGTCTATTTCTATTTCCACTGTTATTGACTAGCTATTCGAAAATTTCAAATCTGCACCCTATATGCAAAAAAGTCAATCTAAAGTCATTTTTGGCGATAAAAATATAAAATTAGTTCTAAATATAGAAACATAAGATATTTTTCTCTAAATTAGTTGTTTTTATTTTCCTCCAAACGCATATATGTAGGCGAAACTAGCTATCTAAACTGTGACTGTGCATTTTTCTTGATTTTTTGCTTTGACCTTTGACCCTGATTAAAAAAAACGTGACCACGGCAGACAACGACGACAACGCTATTTCGATGAGGCTTGTTCTCCTCTTTAAAAGGATATAAAATATAGCCGTATGTTATTCCGTTAAGGCAAATCGATAAAACCCTACTAAGACACTGCTCCTTCAGAGTTATAAGGAGGAATTATTAAACATGACACTCTGTATTTTTTATGGACACATTACGAACTAGCGGACATATAAGATGTGTATGTGTCAATTTCAATACTAATAAACGCCATTTTACCACGTCTTAGAGTGTAGTTATTACTCTACGTCGTCTGGTCTGCTTATTACGGGACGGTATTTGTCACTCCACTATGTATTTAGTTATGATGTTTCGTTTTTTAATGTTTGGTTTGTTATTGAGTTGTGTCTTTTTGTTTGTGATTTTAATTTGTGGTTTGAATTCTATACTACAATTTTGTATACGTACCACAATGAGATACATATCAGCTAGTTTATTTATATGAATTTAGTTTTAGCAACTATATGCACAGGATTTATTTGTTTTTAAACAGTTTTGATAACAAACAAAAAAGGGACATGATTAGAAAATTCAAATATGTGCACCATTACTTACACAATTCTAAATAAATATTCTTGTTATGGTTAGAAAATACATAAGAATACACAATTACAAATTTAATCCCGATTTCATAAATATTTAAAAAATATCTCTGTGATGTAACGTTTGTGCTGTTGATACATTCGTGTGACGCACAGTTTATGAATATGTTATGGTGTGCCTGTGTATGTTATTATCATGTATGTCTCTGTCCTGTGTGTTCTTGCGTTTATAGTACTTTATTCCTGTCACGTAATGTTGTAACGCTAGCAGGATTTTTAAGATTGCCATATGCATGATATACGAGGGAGGTTTGAATAGTCATAAAACTAGGTTCGATCCCTTTTTCTATGAATGTCCTGTACCAATTCTGGAATATGACAGTTGTTATCAAATACTAGTAGTCCTTTCCTATGTATTTTTGCGTTTTTGCAGCAGTTCGGTGTTGCTGTTGATCCGATCTTTTCCTCTGCTTGTTGATGTGTCTTACTCAACTTTTTATTTGTGATTCAATTGTAAATTAAGTGTGTTTGTATTGTATAAGTGCAGTCGACATAAATACTTCAATACACATCTTTTCAAAATAAGGTCTTCCACACGGAGTATTGGCTCACAATGAACATCAAGCTATAGGTTGCACTTTATAAGTATACCTGTTTCTCAAACCACACCTCTTTTGGGGAGATATAGAATATGCATAGTTAATTTGATTTGTTGACACACTGGTTCCCATATATGATATTAATGTTTCATCTTATAGAGACATCACTTACCAGTATAAAATACATACTATTGCGGTGAATATTGAATTCTGAATTCGACAAAAGAAAAGTAGGGGTAGTACATACGTTTAGTATGAGTTTAAACTCAAACAATTTCAGGGCATAGAAATGTTGAAAATATTTCACGCAGCCCTATATTTTTACCTTTGAATAAAATAATCAACATCAACTTTCCATACTAGGATATAATTTTTCACGAATCTTCATAGTCAAACTGTTAGAATAGTTTTAGCCGCAAATAGAGGTCCTATGGAAAATCAGCTAGATTTTTTTGCTTTTGGAAAGGATTTGATGTAACACTCGGAACATATGTTTACTCTCTTTGGCTTCTCATGTAACTGTAACAGGAAATTCGTAATAAATTTTATTGGATGTGATAAAAATAAAGAAGTTGAACGCCATTTCAGAAAATATCTTCTGTATTATCAAATACAGTTTACGTATGATGAATTTGTTTTTGCAAACCATTATTTATCTATTTTAGCACCGGCAATATCATGTATTCAGATGGTTATTTGACGTCTTGATCGTATTGGTGTTAATAATGTATATAGAAAGAGATCCAAACAAGCCTATATTTTGATTTAGATTCTTATGACGTTCTATTACAGATCATGCTTAAGAGCCTTTTATTTCTTTGGAAGTAAACCTGAAGGCATATTTACATTCGGTAACATAATAAGTAATTATAATATAAGGATATAGTTATAGGAAGATGTGGTATGAGCGCCAATGAGACAACTCTGCATCCAAATAACAGTTTATATGTTTGATTCACTTTCTAATAACACTACAGACACCAGATAACGGAAACATATCCATCGTTATGCTGTTTTCTATCGATTTCACAGCAACTTAATACATATGGAAAAGTCATTCCTCACTTCAGTTCAAGATGTCCCTATGAATGTTAGCATCCCAGGGACTGCATAAACCTTAATATAAACAAAACCCAAATAGATATACAAGTAATACGGCACAATCAGTTATTTTGTTTGGTTCTTTTTCTTCTCTAAAAAATAAAAAAATATTCAATTCCATTTTATTCTTGATATACGTAATCAAATTCGTTCTTTAGAAATTCAAAATATGACTAAAGTGACCGATTTACCTTTTGAGATCCTAATTTTAAGATAATACAGTCACAAGACAATAACAATCAAAACCAAGTAGTAAACTCATAAAACCAAAATTAACATCAACAGTTATAAATAATTATTAAGAAACAACACAAACTCCACTAAAAAACGTGAGTGAAACCAGGTGCTCCAGAAGGGTAAGCATTTCCTGCACCGTATACGGCAACCGTCGTGTTATTTCTTTTTTTCAGTTCGGTAATGATGGAAGGTTATTATGACTGAGGAAGAAAATCAGATATGACACACTTTTGTCATAATGGCCAATCAGCTCGTGATGGCGACCGTAAAATTTCTTGAGTGATGACCTTAATTTGATTGGTTCATAGCGCTGTCTGAGCAACTTTTGAGAAGCAGTATTCCTCGTTCAACACAATCAACGTAATTTGAGCTAGCTCTAGAGTAACGTATCAATTGAGACACATATACTCCATATGCTGTTGCCGCTGGGATGTTGCTACACAGAAATGGAAAGTTGACTATAGGAAAATTAAAATCATCGCCTTTGTCATAAATTTTGGTAATCAGCCTACCATCAGTAGTCATTTCGAGAAACAGTTCTAAATATGAAGCAGATTTATCTGTGTCGGTAGTATCTTTAATTTCAAGTTCACTTGGATATATTAAATGTAAGTGACCACTGAATCTATTATTATTAAGAGACAGTACATCAGCAATATACCGAAAGGTGAAATTAAAAGACTGGGCAAGTTTCTTTTCTCCTCTCTGTACAAGTCTTTGGAAAAATTCGGCCTCATGGAAATATAAAATCAAATCTGCAAGTAGAGGACCGCAATTGGTACCCATTGGGATTTCAATAGTCTGTTGGAAGACCAAACCTCCAAATTCAACAAATATGTTGTCTATTAAAAAGTCCGGCATGGCAGTGATATCCTCGTCGGTATATTTTTTCCTTGACTCTGTATGATTTTTAACAAAGTAAGCTGAATTCCAGCCCAAAACTAGATATCTTAAACGTCTAGTGCCCTTTTTGTTAACGAAACATAAGCTGACGAGTTCTTTCAGTCGAGCTTTAAGTTTAGTATGCGGAATAGTGGTATAAAGAGTTGAAAAATTAAAGGTTTTAGTGTTGGTACAATGGTTTTAATGATTGAGATTGTACATTCACCAATAACTCGTTTAAATTTTTCAGTTTCCACGTCTGATTAACACCACGTCTTGAATATGCCGTTTCGGAATATTTCTGAAGTCTTTCTTTGACTGCAGTGAGTATAGCAGTAAGAACTTTAGAATGGGGTTTAGTGGAACACATGGAAGAACCTGCAATATACCTTTCCTAATAAGGATTCTTGTGAAGCTTAGGAATCCAATATAAGGATGGAAGATCATGTTCTTCATCCTTTGGATTAACACCAATGGAGATTAGAACCGATTTGTGGTTTTCCAGGATCTCCTGCTTCGTAAGCGTACTTAGTGTATCTGTAGGATTTCCAAGTGTTTTATTTATTCCCAGTTCCTTAATCAGGCAGTCAATGTAGTGTTTCTTGCAAACAAAAACAATCTTGTTTGAGGCTTTGTCAGCTGGAACGACAACATATTTGTCATGGAGGTAAGACAACTCCTGTATGACCTGAGCATGCTGAGGGTCTTTAAAGATGGAAGGAGCTTTGATGCTCATTGAGCCTTTACGCTTACTTAATCTTATCTGAATCAATGACCTCACTGATTTTTCCCACTCCGAAAGACTGTCAACCTCAACCTTTTCTCTTTTTGCCCAGTCTTTTGCATAACCCTCAACAGAATCCATGAGTATTTTAAAGTTCTGCTTCTAATTGATTGGCTTTAGCTCTCTGTATTTCGGACCCTTGGACAAAAGTTGTCTTAACTTGTAGTTATTAACTATGTATAGGAATCCAGAAATAACATGGCCAGCTGGATTATACACGAAATGGGAATGTGAACAGGCACAATCAGGTGGTTTAGCTTTGAGGTCATCAATATTTAGATTCTGCAACACTTTTCTGTGATTAATTTTTTTAGATGCATCAGGGTTGGTATAAGAATACGATACTATAGGAGAAGATTGGTAAAGTAAGAAGGAATGTTGCTTTTTACTCTTTTATGGTGAAGAATATTACTTGTTTGTGAACTTCAAATTGAAGAATGAACGTTTTTGCAGTTCCTGCGAATGTTCAAAAACGGGTCTGAATAATCTATTAAACCTAGGGTATCAAGATATATAATGGTCAATCAAATTATCAAATTTAGACCAATACCAATTTTAACCAAAGATTAATGAACATGTCTTTCTTACCTATTCTGGTCAGCCAAGGTCACAAGAATCATAAATAAAGGCAACAGTAGTATACCGCTGTTCGAAATTCATAAATCGATAGAGAAAAAACAAATCCGGGTTACACACTAAAACTGAGGGAAACGTATCAAATATAAGAGAACTACGATACAACAGAAACACAAAATCAAAATGTAACACACACAGAAACGAACCAAATATAACAATGGCCATTTGTTGCATGCCAATCCTCCCGCTTTAATGCAATGTTAATTATAACATTAAAATGACAACATTACATGCCAGGACTTCAATACAAATAAATGGGAGAACATATAGGACAGAGAAACAAACGAATAAAAGTTTGATTAGCAATCAAAATCCACTTCATCATGTTCATAATTAAAAGAACTGCCTAGTCTACAAGAATTAATGAAATCATAATGTACCTCGACAGTGCGACTAGCTAATATGAATATCCTGCAAGAGGGAAAGAGATCACATAGAGTTGTTGGTGTGATAAATGTTGCAAAGTTTTACGACATTCGCTATATCTTGTTTTATTAAATTTTCTTGTCTTTTTGTCACCCTTTGGTCTTTTTCATGACGTCGTCAGTATCTGTTCGACTTTTGTAATGCCCCTCTGTATAATCCGCTTACTTTTCTTCTTTCTGTAAAAGTAATTTACAATACTTAAAGATTCGGGGTCTATTTGCAATGTGTCATATTGTTTGGATTATTTTCGATTGTTAACGACTTTGTGCTCAAGTAACTTTTTAATAAATTTATCACAGGCTCAAACTTAAGTGCGACAGGCGCCGTGTGTTGTCTGCAGAAGACGCATCAATAACGCTCAAATCAAAACCGGTAAAAAATGCAAAATAATTATCCTTTTCCGTCTTGTGCACTGTTGTGTTGCTGTCTCCTTGACGTTTATCCTCGTTTTCCTTTTAACATATCAAAATATCCGGATGTACATCCTAAAATAATGAGGCTCTAACGGGTTTAGGTCATTTCGATTTGTCCACCTACCTTAAAAATGTAGTCTTCTGTTACAAATAAATAATGGATAAAGAATGAAGGATTTGAAGAGGTAGTACATGTACAACAAACAACAAAGAAAAAAACTAATAAAGAGCTGCACCATACGCTCATTTTCCTAAATAAAATGCCATTTCTCATAAAGGTAAAAACTAATAAAGAGCTGCACCATACGCTCATTTTCCTAAATAAAATGCCATTTCTCATAAAGGTAAAAACTAATAAAGAGCTGCACCATACGCTCATTTTCCTAAATAAAATGCCATTTCTCATAAAGGTAAAAACTAATAAAGAGCTGCACCATACGCTCATTTTCCGAAATAAAATGCCATTTCTCATAAAGGTAAAAACTAATAAAGAGCTGCACCATACGCTCATTTTCCTAAATAAAATGCCATTTCTCATAAAGGTAAAAACTAAAATGTAAACAAATCAAAAAGTCAGAATACTTCAATAGATATAAACAATACATCAACGTTTCATGTAATTTAGTAAACCCGTTTTTGAATTTTATCCCACATGTTGCAATCGACGGCGGACATACGTACTTTATTTTGTAATTCATTCATTTGATTGTATAGCTCAAATTTTGGGCACCATGATTGGTTAATAAAAATTATCTTATCTTATCTTATCTTACGTACGGGCTTACGGAAAGACGGACATACCGACGCGTTCTCGTCAACCATCAATATAAATGTATTAAGTTTAATCAGTTAAGCAGAAAACGTGAGGTCCTGATAAAAAAACATTTTGCGTAACATACAATACTACAAATCAAACGGACACGACAAGAACCCAACATCCAAATTCTAATAAGGTCATAATCATAATCATAATCATAAATTTACATATCACAAAACCCTGAAAGTTTTGAATAAGCTAATAGGGATACTTTAAACAGGGGAATGATAACTTAAGTTTCGGGTACTCAACACTCTTTAAATTGATACTTTCTATGGCGTGTTTTTTCGAGCTTTTTGTAGATATATATGGCATGTGTGTCAAACCAATGTAAAGCAAGTTCAAATGTTTATATGATGGATTTCTTGGCCTGCATTGTAAAATGGGCGAAAAGATTGATGTATTTTAGTTCTAGACAGTACTTTAAATATGTCACGGAAAGAGTGGAGATGTATTTAGACAATAACAATCAGAACCCAGGAGTAAACAAAGACTCACAAAACCAAAAGACATTTACATCAACAGTTATAACTAATCATTAAGAAACAACACGAACTCCACTTAAAACCGGGAGTGATATCAGGTGCTCCGGAAGGCTATTACACTTTAAAAACACCCCCCATTCATATATTGAATAATTGTGAAATCCCTACCTATACATATATTTCACAGCGAAATCATAACCCATTCATATATTTATGACCCATTGATATATCACAATAGGTCAATTACTACCTATTGATATATTTCCTCGGTAAAATTGCACCCCATTGGTATATTTGACGGATCAAAAAGGGACCCATTCCAGCGGCACATATGTATATACCTTTATATAGGAAGAGACCCCCCCCCCCCCCGTGGGCTATTAACACTGGATGTTATGCTTTTGTTTGTTTACAGATCAGCAAAGTGATCATGATGCCATTGAATGTGACGAAAGCATTCCTGTCGTTGAAGACTTACCTTAAGCTGATAAATACTATTTTTCGTTTTTAATTATGAGGGAAGAGGAAACACCAGCTGGATAGGCCAAACTACAACTAGTGAAGGACGGTGTGCCTCGTACATCTGAACACTGGCCTATCTTATGTAACATTGTGAGAAAGGGTATATTTATAACAGATAGATTTGGACGAATAGTTTTATCTGAAACACCGATAGAAGACGGTTTCTTTTTATTTTCAAAGTTGAAGAATAAACCTGCGTTTAACTCTGTACGCGCTTGTTTTGAAATAAAGAAAATCGGAATGGAGAATATCTTTGTCTCTTCAGGAACGGAAATTAATGTTCAGTCTAACAAATGTCCAGCATAATTGTCACTTTGTTCTTCAAATGCTTAATCAAGATATAATAAAATTTGACTACATTACTTCATACCTTTGGAAGACATGTCTATTATATGTTATTTAAGGAATTAACACGAATATTGGGGAAAATACATGTGTATAAGTCATGGTATATATGATGAGTTTATTTAAATCTAGGTTTTGCCCGAACTATTTTATTCCTCGCGACAATTTGTTTGATGGAAAATAAATAAACTCATCATAGATACCAGACTGGGTTTCCGCTGGCGGTCGCCATTTTCGCAATTTGCGAAAAAATAATAATTGTGGCGATTAAAATTCGTCATTGGCGAAAGGATT
This sequence comes from Mytilus trossulus, assembly GCF_036588685.1. Lineage (NCBI taxonomy): Eukaryota > Metazoa > Mollusca > Bivalvia > Mytilida > Mytilidae > Mytilus > Mytilus trossulus. Next base: position 9,123,410 of record NC_086377.1, read on the forward strand.
TGGCGAAAGAAATATATATAACGATTTATTTTCAGCCATCTTGTTTGTTGCAGTGAACTTTGACAACAACAACAGCTTCTTCTTCCAAACTGCATTATTATTAGCAAAATATAATCTACCAGATATCTTTGACAAAAACATCTCAATTCCATCAAAACTATCCTGGAAGAAACTAGTAAAAACAGAAATCACATCCCTCTGGACCCTCAAACTCAAAGAGGAAGCTCAACAAATGTCCTCTTTAAAATTTCTAAACCTCAACTTTGGCAATGCAGACTCAACTCATCCTGTATGGGACTCAGTAGAGCAGAATCTGATAGAAATTCGAAAAGCCTCAACTAAAGTAAGGATGCTCACAGGGACTTACATGGTGCAAGCCGACAAGCACAAGTTCAGCCAATATACAATTGACCCCATCTGCCTGCTATGCCACAGGGAAATAGAGGATATACTGCATATTCTTACACAGTGTCCAGTTCTATGCATTGAGAGAAAAGAATACTTCACTCCCATTAAACAACTTGTGACTGAAAACTCTCCTCCTGGAACTTGGGAGCTGCTATTTAACAATAAACTAGCAGTTACACAACTTGTATTGGATTGTACAAAATATACGAAACAACTTGGATTCAAAGAAGAGTTAATTCTTAAACTGGAATCGCTTTCAAGACACTTCTGTTTCAAGCTTCATTACAAGAGGATATCTCTACTGAAAAAGCTAGACGAATGACAGTTATCATTAAGATACAGATACTGAAATATAGACAATGGAAAATTCAAATAGAAGACTAAATTTTATAAACTAATGTTATAGTATATATAGTTATTTCACTATATTTTATAACAAATATTCAGTGTTGTTATAAAACTCTAAGAACCTATTTGCTGGTAAAATGATTGACTAATTATTTGAGTTAAATGACCTCTGTAGATCGGTTTATCTTTTTTATGTAAATAATTTTATATTTTATATGATATAATTCTGTTTTTTCTGCAATTCACTGTCTATGTATAGTGCACCACCTCTGGATTTTACCTTAATGTAATATATTTTATCCTTGTTTCTTCCCCCTTTTTAAATATTTTGATATTTTAATATTACCCGTTAAGGGGTGTTCCTTATAATAGGAAGCTTATACGAAGAAAAGAAAGAAAGCATCGACATCAAAGGACTAATTAACAAAGGTGTTGATTGTATGATATGACAAAATGATATGGTTAAATGGCTTCTGTCGCATGTCTCAAAAGGGATTTATTTACCGCTTTGCGACGCACGTGTTTGAAGCAAAATTTACGCTTCCTCTCCTTTTCAAAATTATTGTTATGACGAAAAATGTTCAAAAGCTAGAAAGGTCTCTGATTTTAAACTTTATCATTTAACTTTCATATAGATCATTGATTTGAGTGGGTACTTCAAAGTCGTTTCAGTAACACAGGTGTTTCAAGCATATAGTTTTACCTATTTACGATGGTCTAGAAAAGAAAACTGTCGTTATGAAGAAATCCATTTAAAAGGTTGGCATGAGAGTAACCCTTCAATGTAATGACTACACCTTACACGAGGGATCAATTTCGGTTTGTTGTAAAACAACACTTCTTATTTGGGGGGGGGGGGGGGGGGGGGTGCTGGAAAAAAAGAAAATTTTAAAGGAAAAATATATTTGGCGAAAAAAATAATAAAGTGGCGAAAAATATATTGTTTTGGCGAAAGAGGTGGCGAAAAAAATAATTGACCCAGGGGAAACCCTGTATGATACCAGGACTAAATTTTGTATATACGCCAGACGCGCGTTTTGTCTACAAAAGACTCGTCAGTGACGCTCGAATCCAAAAAAAGTTAAAAGGCCAAATAAAGTACGAAGTTGAAGAGCATTGAGGACCAAAATTCCTAAAAGTTTTGCCAAATACAGCTAATGTAATCTATGCCTGAGGTAGAAAAGCCTTAGTATTTACAAAATTCTAAATTTTGTAAACAGTTATAACCATATTAATGATAATTCATGTCAGCACAAAAGTGCTGACTACTGGGCTGGTGATACCCTCCGGGAAATAAATCTCCACCAGCAGTGGCATCGACCCAGTGGTTGTAAATAAACTCATCATAGATACCAGGACTAGATTTTGTATATACACCAGACGCGCGTTTCGTCTACAAAAGACTCCTCAGTGACGATCGAATCCATAAAGGTTATTAAACGATAATCGGAGCTTAATATTAGAAAAAGTATTACTTTTTTATGTCGGATTTGAATGTTAATAACACGTAAAATCAGACAATATTTGTGACTACATGTATATGAAATCACGGAAATCAAGAAAATGTTCTAAATGGGTCAAATCACAAAGTAACATTACATATAGTGAAGACCTATCAAAAATAGACGTATTTGTTATCCAAAATACATGTTTTCATTTTAATCTCACAATACTTGAACATTATTATCACCTAGAGAATGCAAACACTTTTAGTTTCATTATTTTTTTGTGATTAACTTAAGATCAGCTATCGTTTCTGCCATCTGAGCTTCTTATTATCCCAGATGCCATGAAGTATAAATTGTTAAGATATGTTGGTATTTGTACAACTAAGAACAAAAAGCTGAACGTATTTTGTCGCTGGCAGTACAGGGCTGTCGTTGCAATGTTTACTTTTTTTTTGCTCAAATATCTTATAAAAAAGAAACTCAAATGGGTCCACGATTCTGACGACGCTAAGTACAGCATTAATGACTTGCTGGTGAGAAAAAATATCAGGCATGGTGTGTGAAGTAGCTTGTAACGTGATAGCTTGGATGCTAAACTCATGTTTCTGACACATATTAAGCGCTAATATACGTGACATTGTCATTTAGGATAATGTATCATTTTAGAATTGAATGCTTCTTATTGTAACTTCATTGGTGTGTAAAAGCGTTGACCGAAGTACATTTTGTATTTCCGCGCTTCATTCTAAAAAAAGGGCGCACGGTCAACGCTTTTAAAACCCTATGCAATTACAAAAAGAAACATTCAATATTTATAATTTCATTTTTAGCTTTGATCATGAAAACACGAATTTTATAATTGTTTTATTTAATTCACATGTGCACTTCATTGTGGGACCACGTATTATCGTGAATGATAAGTTTTATTGAGTAATGTAATTGCTTAAGGAATAACATGTGATGTGCAGTTAGCTAATCAGAATAAAGTATGATAATGAAACATACATCTTATATAATTTTTCGAATTTACCTTTCACATTGTTAACAGATGAATTGACGCGGAAACGAAACAAATCCAATGCAGCAAAACTTCTTGCATTAGTACTTTTATACAACACATGGTTTGTGAGAAAGCCGGCCATCGTACTTTTCTACTTTCAGTGCTTTTGTGATATTCAAAATGAATATATTTTATATATATTACAAGCAGAGCCCCTAGCCTGTGCAATAAGGGCAAAATAAGACATTCAAAGCATTATGTTGCCCGGGGAAGACAATGGGGGGCTAATAGAAACCAAATTGAATATGTGTGCAGATGACTAGCAATTATTTAATAAAAATGAAAGACACAAAAAAAAGAGAAAAAAAATTAACTTCAAACATGTAGCAGATGTAAAATACCTATTGTTCAAACCATTGTCAAAGAAAAGACGGGAAGCTTCACATAGCAGTCTGTGAAATTGTTAGAAGCTATACGTCAACATAACATTTGAAAAAATATATGGAATGAAAATTATCAATAAACAAAAGTGCAATGAATTATCAGTACATCCAATATGATTCAGTGTATCATTATTATACAGAAAGGATTCTTAACAATTACAACTAGCTTTTGGTCATACACAATTCTTCATAGATTTAGCGTGCATAGGCATTGTATTTCCTGAGGTTCTAAAGATGGCGAGAATTATATGTCTATACTAAAAAACATTAAAATATCTTTTAAAGTACACATGCTATATATAATCTAACACTTGTTCATCTTAGAATAGTAGTAACACATTTAACTTATCTACACTTTACACAAATATTCCCCTTTCCAAACTAAAAGACAAATTGAAAAATTGATATATGGTCTTGTTTTGTTTTATTAAAGTAATGGCCAACGTATATACAAGTATTCTATAATAGGGAATGTTAAGTCTTATTTTGAAAACTTGTAACCAATCACTCTCATTCATAAATATAAGGCTGGCCTCATACAGAAAGAAAATAAGTAAGCAATGTTCTTTGCTTTCCGCATGATATATGCTCTTCTCTGACTGAATAGTTCAAAATTTGGTGACTATGATCCCATCGAACTTGACAAAAAGGATAATACAGATACAGTTAAGTCTGTCTCATATCTTGACTTATCTCTAGAAATGGTCAATGAGGGTCAGTTGAAAGCAGAACTTAAAGACAAAAGGGATAATTGTAACTTCCCAGTCGTGCCATTTCTATATAGCATTATCCACCAGTGAATAGGCGTTGCGGAACATATTGACTATATACCTGTTGTTCCTCTCTGTTAAAATAAGCTTTCGAAGTTATAGTTATTGACCAAGTCGGTATATTGGATTCAATCTGCACGACTTGGTGACCCTGATTAACCCGAACGACGTAGGAGTTCGGGTTAAAGGGTCACACGAGCCGTGCAGATTAAATCCAATATACCGATTTGATTGGCCAATGACTGTTTTAACACATGACGCCATCAATTTACGTGAACGTTTTAGAAATAGGCAAACGATATTCTGCATGCAATCCACGGCTCCTAGGAAAAGTTCTTGTAGAGAAAAGACAGGGGGAAATGAGCCTTTATGTAGTAAGAGGTTGGACTTTTTTTTCTTTTCGATTCTTCACTATGCTCTTTAACCCTCCACCTTTCCCCGGCCGACCCAAAATTTAAATTCGATACCCAATTAGTCCCTTTATAGGAATAAAAATGCCAAAAATCGTAATGATTTTCATTGAGTCTAAAACTTATTTATATCAGATTTTATTTATTTGAATATTCTTAAATACATGAGTTCTGTTTTGAATCGTTATTATCTGTTCTGATTTAAAACACTGATTTAAGATTTATATTGTGTACACAAAATAAAATAAATATTTTATGTCCCAGTTTAGATAAGAAAAAAGGAAGAAGACACCTTTCTTTTTTATCAGAGACATCGTTTGCCAAGACGTCTAAGTAGTTCTTCTACTGTAATCACTTTACAGTCAACACTGAGGATTTTAGGATTAACTCCGCCCGTGTGGGTTTTTTCGACTCCAATATCAATTGATCAGGACTGCCAGTTTTCCTATCAAAGGTGTGTGGTTTTCTCCGGGCACTCCGACTCCCTTTACAAATAAAAACTGGGCGCCACGAAATAGCCGAAATGTGGCGCTTAAAAGTGACGTTATTAATAAAACACTAACAATCAATCCATCATCTGTTTTTCCTTTATTTTCAAACTACTATGTTTGTATTAAGTTATTTATTTAATCCACTTTTTGTAACTTCAAGTCAGAGGGCGGATTTGTTTGGGTTTTTTTTGGGCGGAAAGGGGGGGGGGGGGGAGGGGAGATTAATAGGTTGTTCATCCTTGAATTTGACAGCGTTACGTTACAATCGTTAATATTTTTTAATTTGATAGAAACATGTAACACCCCTTTCAGAAACTAGGAAACCAGGGAACGCCCCTAAAGGTAAAACTATATTTGAACTGTGCAGTATATCTGAGGTACATGTAGTTAATGCACATCGTAGCTGTGCATTATTCAGATTATAACACAGAAAGAACAAAGAGATGTTACCCATGTCATGTGTAAATGATGTATAACGTATGTCTGTAATTAGGGGTTGAAGGGTCGCAGAGTTCGATTCCATTATTCAAAATTGTCTATTTCTTAATTTTCACGCGAATTTTGGCAATTAGGTCCTCCGTAACACCTCTAATGGTCATTGCGAGACAATCGAATTTGGACGATAACCGTCAGCCAGTTTGTAAAATGAATTGTCTAGTACTAAACATGTGTTCATGCACGTGCATAATTTGTTTAAGTTTAACAATAAACATTAATCACCATTATTTCAAATTGAACCTTAAACTTATGCTAACTAATGAGTTTAAAGGTATCTTGCACGAGATTTAAAAGCGGGAAAATAGTTCTCTGTTTATTTATAATCAATTATGATTTTGTTCGCACATATTTAAGGTTGTTTGGTACGTGGATGGGTCGTATTAACATTTATTAGTAGTGTAGCAAACAGGCAACAGAATGTTCAATATACTAGTGGGTAAGTAGAATTATCAAAGGATCATTTAACGACCATGTTACTTCAAAAGGGGGGGGGGGGGGTACTTTTTTTTTGTAGTATTGAATTTGACGAAAACAATATTTGATTGATAACGTCGAGAAACAAAAAAAAATGCGCTTTGCAAATCGGACTACTAGAAGCATAAAAAGAACACGTTTGGTGTTGTGCTTTATCTTTGCTTCAAATTGCTATACTTCTATATCGGTATAGGATATTTTTCTTGTTAATTGTGATAGGACAACTTGTTTTATTAGGTTTTTGTGTGCCGGACACACCAATAGTCATACACAAAATAATTGAACAATATTTCAAATAATGAATTCCGAACTCCAAGTGAAGTTCAAAACGGAAAGTTTGTACTCTAAGAATCCTTGCAACAACTCTTTGAGGGATCCGTATGTGGCCAGTTGCAAGGCAACACTTCTTTCGCTATTCTCATTTACCAATAAACAAATATGTAACAAAGCAATACAAAAAGGCATATAGACAAAGCACATGAACAAAATGAAAAACAGGAATAATGATCTATAATTCAAGATGAAAATCCCATTAGTTAAAACTAAGTATTCCGCCTGAAAGTCCTCAGAATAATAAGAACATATGCATAAGGAACTTGCAATATTATAATTTTGCTTAATGTCCAGTGGCAAATAGTACATGTATGTTCAAGACGAGAACAATTTAACAATTATTTTGAGAGAAATACTTAAGTTTAGTTTGTCTTTACTCAACACTGTTATTACTTATTGAAGATTGAATTGAACTCTTAAGACAGAGGTGAACCAAAATAAAGTTAAGTTTGATGCGATTTCTGTAAGGATTGGGACACGAGTTTACATCAGCAATGTGGTTGGTAAATAAGTAGAAATAATGACAACAGGTAAAATGTACATTCCTGTGACAGTGTCAATGTCAATACAAGTGGTGCTAGAGTTATTTGCATGACACATCTTTGCTTCTGCTATTCCAAAGATAGCCGATAAGTTGTGTGTTTATACTTTTTAAAAGATGAAACATAGAACACAAATGAAAATAACTATTAAATAGATATAGGATGATGTGGTACGAGTACAAATGAGACAACTCTCCATCCAAGTCACAATTTATAAAAGTAAACCATTATAGGTCAAGGTATGGTCTTCAACACGGAGCTTTTGCTCACAGCGAACAACAGTTAGCTTTAAAGGGCCCCCAAAAATTACTAGTGTAAAACCATTCAAACGGGTAAAACAACGGTCTAATCTATTTAAAAACAAGAAACAAGAAACACTTACGAACCAAGTAAACAAATGACAACTAATGAACATCTGATTCCAGAAACATGTATCAGCTTCTTATTATCATGCTTATTCTCTATTCTTTATTTCTTTTTAGCTCACCTGGCCCGAAGGGCCAAATGAGCTTTTCCAATCACTTTGCGTCCGTCGTCGTTGTTAACTTTTACCAAAATCTTCTCCTCTGAAACTACTGGGCCAAATTGAACCAAACTTGGCCACAATCATCATTGGGGTATCTAGTTTAAAAATGTGTCCGGTGACCCGGCCAACCAACCAAGATGGCCGCCATGGCTAAAAATAGAACATAGGGGTAAAATGCAGTTTTTGGCTTATAACTCAAAAACCAAAGCATTTAGAGCAAATCTGACATGGGGTTAAATTGTTTATCAGGTCAAGATCTATCTGCCCTGACATTTGCAGATGAATCGGACAAACCGTTGTTGGGTTGCTGCCCCTGAATCAGTAATTTTAAGGAGTTTTGCTGTTTTTGGTTATTATCTTGAATATTATTATAGATAGAGATAAACTGTAAATAGCAATAATGTTCAGCAAAGTAAGATTAACAAATAAGTCAACGTGACCGAAATGGTCAGTTGACCCCATTAGGAGTTATTGCTCTTTATAGTCAATTTTAAACCATTTTTCGTAAACCTTAGTTATCTTTTACAAAAATCTTCTCCTCTGACACTACTGGGCCAAATTAATTCAAACTTGGCCACAATCATCTTTGGGGTATTTAGTTTAAAAAATGTGTCCGGTGACCCGGCCATCAACTCAAGATGGCCGCCACGGCTAAAAATAGAACATAGGGGTAAACTGCAGTTTCTGGCTTATAACTCAAAAACCAAAGCATTGAGAGCAAATCTGACTAGGTGAAATTGTTCATCAGGTGAAGATCTATCTGCCCTAAAACTTTCAGTTGAATCGGACAACCCGTAGTTGGGTTGCTGCCCCTGAATTGGTAATTTTAAGGAAATTTTGCTGTTTTTGGTTATTATCTTGAATATTATTATAGATAGCTAGATAAAACGTAAACAGCAATAATGTTCAGCAAAGTAAGATTTACAAATAAGTCAAGTGACCGAAATGGTTAGTTGACCCCTTTAGGAGTTATTGCCCTTTATTGTCAATTTTTAACCATTTTTCGTAAATCTTGGTTATCATTTACAAAAATCTTCTCCTCTGAAACTACTGGGCCAAATTAATCCAAACTTGGCCACAATCATCTTTGGGATATCTTATTTAAAAAAATGTGTCCGGTGACCCAGCCATCAAATCAAGATGGCCGCCACAGCTAAAAATATAACATAGGGGTAAAATGCAGTTTTTGGCTTATAACTCAAAAACCAAAGCATTTAGAGCAAATCTGACATGAGGTATATTGATTATCAGGTCAAGATCTATCTGTCTATCTGCCCTGAAATTTTCAGATGAATCAGACAACCTGTTGTTGGGTTGCTGCCCCTGAATCGGTAATTTTAAGGAAATTTTGCTATTTTTGGTTATTATCTTGAATATTATTATAGATAGAGATAAACTGTAAACAGCAAAATGTTCAGTCAGAAAAGTAAGATTTACAAATAAGTCAACATGACCGAAATGGTCAATTGACCCCCTAAGGAGTTATTGTCCTTTATAGTCAATTTTCAACAACTTTCATAAAATTTGTAATTTTTTATATAAACATTTTCCACTGAAACTACTGGGCCAAGTTCATTATAGATAGAGATAATTGTAAGCAGCAAGACTGTTTAGTAAAGTAAGATGTACAAACACATCACCATCACCAAAAACACAATTTTGTCATGAATCCATCTGCTTCCTTTGTTTAATATTCACATAGACCAAGGTGAGCGACACAGGCTCGTTAGAGCCTCTAGTTTCACTTTCTCTAATCTTTATATTTTTCCGAATATTTTCTGTTTTGTAAACCCCAATCCATACTCTCAAAAAGTAAACTTTCTATGTCGACAGTTTTTAGGCTCAGTGAAGATATTGGGGCGTCGGACTAATGGGGCGTCGGATGCAATAATTTTATTTTTATGAAATGCACATTTATACCCCTGGGGGTTGAAGGCATATACAAACAATACAATACAATATACACTATGGAAAAATTAACATATTAAACATCATATATAAAGTGGTAAAACAGTAATATTTATGCAGGCGTTGTGTCCACTCCCCTCAGTGCAAATGACTTTTTAATGAACGGAACATTAAGCTGCATAATATCAAATGAAGATAGAATTAATTGTAATATATCTGTTTCAGACAATTTAAAGTGTTCTGGACATATATTATTTATATCTTTTTCAAGCTGATTACGTAAAGATTTATTAATTTTACATTTTAAGAAAAAGTGGGTGTCATCTTCAACCGCATTTACATTACAATGTTTACATATTCTATTTTCTCTTTGAATTCTTTTATATCTACCCCTCTCTATTTCCAAGAAATGGTCACTTACTCGCATTTTACATAATAATTTTCTATTTTCAAAACTTTTTTTAGAAATGTATTTGTCTATTTCATATTTTGTTTTTATTTTACTGCACAAGAATATTTTACTGGTTTCATTACTTAATTTTAATTTTTCAAAGAAAATATTTTCAAAGCTATCTTTTAGTTCTTTTTTAATATTTTTTTAGAATGAACTCTTCTCTTGTTTATAGTTTACATCCTGTATTTTATTTATGTCTAATTTATTTACATTGGCTATATTTTCTACATATGAGAACCATGAAAATATACCGTTAGTGCTAAGCCATTTAGATAAACAGAAAGCATCATATGATGAAGGGTTATTTTCATCACTAGAAATTCCTGCTAAGTACTTCAACGATTGTACTTTAATAAAGACATCTATGGGATACTGAGCTAGTTCTACTCTTGCAGCTATATTGACAGATTGTTTACTAAGCCCCAGTATATATTTGCAAAATTTTAAATGTGTCTTCTCTACTTGGCTACTATCAATCATTGCTAGAATATCAAATTTACTCTTCTCTTTAATTTGTGCTCGTCTTTCAGCTCTTATTATTTTTTCATAACAATCTATATACCAAATTTCAGAATTATACATGAGAATAGGTTTAACTAGTGATTCGAACAATTTTTTGTATAGTTTTATAGACACATTTTCTAAAGGAGAAAGATACTTAAAAATAGAAAACAAAACTTTAGTACCTTTCTTAGCCAATTCGGTGTCTGATGAAGTCAATTTTCCAGATGCTTCAATTATATTTTCAAGATATTTATATTTTAAAACTTTTTCTAGTTTGTCACCATTTAAGTAAAAATCATATTTATTATATAAAATATTTTTCTGTTGAAAGACCATTATTTTATTTTTTTGTGTATTTATTGTGAGCTGCCACTTATTACAATAATAATTTAGTTTATTTATATAGTTCTGTAAACCTTCAGGAATTTCAGATAATAACAAAATGTCATCTGCAAACATAAGGCAGTTCATTGACATATTTTGCAGAGTCACTGGTTTACAACTTTCATCAAATATTTCTAGTAGATCATTTATGTAAACATTAAATAATTTTGGACTCATATTATTATATCGTTATGTCGTTGTTCTCCTCTTATATTTAATTCGTTTCCCTCGGTTGTAGTTTGTTACCCCGATTTTGTTTTTTGTCCATGGATTTATGAGTTTTGAACAGCGGTATACTACTGTTGCCTTTAATTATCCCCTTGTTTCACTCCTCTACCAATAGAGACATATTCGGATATATTCTCCTTTGATTTCACTGAAGCTTCAGTATTCTTATACATATTTTTTTATCAAATTGTAAAATTGTACACCAATCTTCTCATTTTTTGTTATTTTGTACAAAAGACCTAACCTCAACACTGAATTGAATGCCTTTTTTAGGTCTACAAAACAACCATAAATCTTTTTCTTTTTATAATTTATATATTTATTAAACAGAGTCTTTACAATAAAGACACCATCTGAAGTCATACTATTCTTCTTAAAGCCTAGTTGATGGTGACATATATTATTTTCCAATAAAGTAAGTAACCTACAATTTATAACCATATTAAATGATTTACTCAGACAGCTCATCAGAGAAATTCCTCTGTAGTTAGAAGGATTAAGATGATCCCCACTTTTAAATAAAGGAATTATAAATGATGTATTCCAATTTTCAGGATATAGAGAGGTAGATAATATAAGGTTAAACTATTTAGCTATGGCTGTTAACATTACGCAATGATTTTTATTTTCTATTAAAAAAATAAGGTTGTTTTATGGCTTATAATTTACTGACCCCAGATTTTTTTGTTTGTTGTATTACGTCACTAGCACACTAAGTAACCAATAATAGATCTATATTCAGTTTGTATACAAGTTCTAATGTTCTAAAACTGAAACAACTTTTAACAAAGAAATTAAATGAAAATTACAATATATTTGGATAACGGTTTGTAAAGATTATTCCACTAATTGATATTAAATAAAAACTTTCCTAAAGTTCAACTAAATTTCTAAGAGTACAAAATGTATCAGCGTCACATATCTTTTTTTTTATTTCTTCCTATGTTTGCGTTAAACGCAAACCTTTGAGAAATAACGCGAACCTTTGCGTTGTAACGCAAACATTTGTATTATTTTATTTCTTATTTAAGGATGTACTTAGGTGAGGTTTTGGAATTCGTGTCAAATTTTCGGACTCCTTGGTATTTTTCCATACAAAACAAGGTAAAATATTTTGCCCCATAACACCCATTTTTTTTTATATAAGACTAGGGCATTTACCAAAATTTTAGAAGATTGTTAATTTTCCTTCTTTTGTTTTGGGACACAAATAATACCAATGCAAATATAAGGTAAACGTCCGAGTCAGCCTTTTTCCGACATATTTTAAATCTCAAATATCTCGAAAAGGAGGTCCATGACCTGTCAACATTTTTAGGTTATTTTGATCCTTAAAGAATGCTCTACCAAGTTAGAGTATCAATTTTAAATTATTGATTTATTAATTTTCAGCTAACTTCACCTAAGTACATCCTTCAGATGTAAAGGTAGCGGCAGTAATTATTTGAGGAGAACGCACAAATTAAAAATTAAGACCTTTGTACTCATTGCAAAGCAAACTGCTTGAATATTCAGAACATAGTATCATTGACTAATTATGAGCAGGATAATAGTTTTAAAATGTTGTACAAGTGCCAATGAGAAAACTTATCTAAATCACAATTCGTAAAGTAAACCATTATTGGTCAAAGTACGGTCTTCAACACGGAGCTCTGGTTCACACCTTACAACAAACTATAAAGGCCCCCAAAAATGATATCAATAATAATAAGCTATATATTATATATTACAAAGAAAATTTAGTAAATTGAAGTTATACCGAAGAAAATAAAAAAAAAAATCCACCCTGGTAATATAGCTATAGCCGAATATAAATATACTTCCAAAGTAAGCTCTCGTTTGAGGACTAAGGTTGGTTAGATATAAATAAGTTACTCTTTGATAATAACTATATAGAATGAAGATGTTTTGTTAATAAAATTATATTATATCTATTCAAATGGCTACCCAAGCATCTTAATGTAGTCTCACTAGATTGAAATGAAAATTTTGAAATGAAAATTTCATGATTTTTTATCAAAGAATCTTTATCATATTTTTGCTCTTATCTACTACATCAAAAATTTTCAAAATGTTGGCCTTTACAGCTCTTCTATAAAAGCATGCAAAGCAAACCATTGATCAACTTGCTTGCTATGTTTGTTTGGATGTTTGTAAACAACAGGAAGGTACAAATGTAGTTTGTTTACTATATACTCGAATTTGATTGGACAATAAACACTAACTTCAATTCATGTCTAATTAAATCCCAGTATATATTGAAACTCCGCCTACCTATTGTTTGTAAACATCCAAGCAAACATAGCAAGCAAGTCGACCAAAGTTTTGTTTTGTATGCTTTTATAGAAGAGTTGTAAAATAAAAGTTCATCATATTCTTTTCTGACCCCTAGCTACTATGCATATTTATTATAATGTTTTTGCCTTGTATTTTATGGTTCTTTTCTAAACTTAATCACGACCGCAATTTAAGGACAGCAGTACATGTACGGACATATACATACAAAAACTTAATGTCAATTTAAATCCAGATGTTTGCGTTATAACGCAAAGATTGGACGAACAAATTAAAAAAAAAATGTGTTGCGCTAATCCGCCTCCGCAGAACGGAAATAACCCTCAAATTTGAAAAGTAGGTATATTGAATATAATTGAAAATGTTGACAAGTATCAGCATGGTAGCAATTGAACTTGATCGATATGGAACAGAGTGTCCCCTATGTAATATAGAGTTGGAAGATGGATTTATTTTTTTTCATAATATGTACACAATTAAAAATAACTCGAACATCAAATGTTTTATGAAATTTCTGGTATTGATCCATGCTTTGTGATTCAATGAGAAATAAAAACAACCATAATGTATTGTTCTCGTGAGAAATGCTAATGGCAAAAGCGATATATCTTATTGTAGAAATGAAACATCATTTACAATTATGTATGAAATATGTATTTTACAACCATTATAGATGTTGACTGATAATTTACGAGAAAACTCTTCAGCAGAGAACAAATGACATATATATACAGTCCGACAAAAGTTAAGCACCACCTATTTTTATTGCATCATTGTTTTTCAAATTTAAAAAATCAATTATTCCTCGAAAAAAGAAAACAATCATAACGCAATTTTGCTTATGTAAACCATAAACAAACCACAAGTATAATTTTGGTCACTTATGAAGGTTCTATGCATGTAGGTTTTTCGTTCATAGAAATAGTGCAAATGACACAGAAATTAATTCAGAAACGGACTTTAAGTTTCACTATGATTTTATTTTTAACAACAATTTATCACAATGAGGGAATACAATGTTTTAAGGAAACAAACCTCTGTCTGTCTGTCAGTTTATGTTAACATGCAGAATATGCATACCCAGATTATAACGGTATAAGAAGCAACCCCGTACTGGAACGCCACCAGCACGGAATGCAGTCCTTGTGCAAACATTATTTGGTCATAGGCCGTATTTTTTCCCCGCAAAATTCGTATTATAGCGTCTTCTGGCAGTAAAACAAACTGACTCCCATCTGACCAATGAGTGTTTTGTCAGCTTCTTATGTTCAAGCATTGATGGTCATTATCCCATTGAAACCTGACGGTATAGTGCCTGTAAGTACAGGTCTCTATACACCACGACTTGCTTTGCGGTTGCATCTATGAAGTCGACGGACCAATCTACGAACCCGAACACGACCACCTGGAGAAACAGTGTATTTGTAAACGCGCACAGATAACCTTTGATAAAAGGTTGCTTGACTGCCTTATCGGAGTCCAATCTTTTTGGTCATAATGAATTTTTTAGTGTATGTGAAAGGTAATTCATAACACCAAACATTAATATTTTTTTCGCAATAGTTAAAAAAATATTGCCAGTTGTATTTCGGTGGTGCTTAACTTTTGGCGGACTGTATACATCAACCGTGAAATGAGCTGAACCGGGTAGAAATCGACATGATGCAAGTGCATGTATACATGAACACGTGACCAACGCACTGTGGACCAACGAGGCTTTGGTTGATTTTTGTAACATTTAAAACACGAAATAAAAGATCAATTTTGGTCTGTTTTGTAGGAGTCTAATCTCAACTTAAATTTCAAACTGTTAAATATTTTGCATAGCGATTATTTTAACAACACGAACATTTAATATACGTTTAACTCGAACAATTTCAAATCAAATAATAAAGGAACAACATAACAGTGTGAACAGACTTCACTCACACATTCATATATATTTTTGTTTACCTAAAAGCTTCCCCGTCAAATTACCAGACGAATTTCAGTCGAGTATCAACTGGTTTTTGTCGAGCCTGCAACTTTTGTTGCAGAAAGCTCGATATAGGGATAGCGTTCCGGCCGGCGGCGGCGTTAACTTATTTCTTAAAAGCTTTATATTCTAGAAGGTGGAAGACCTGGATGCTTCATACGTATACTTTGTATATAGATGTCCATGTTACCAAGTTTCCGTCAGTCACATGTCCAATGTCCTTGACCTCATTTTCATGGTTCAGTGACTACTTGAAAAAAAGTTAAGAGTTTTTGTAATGTGAAATTCTCTCTTATTATAAGTAATATGATAACTATATTTCATATGTGCGTACCTTGCAAGGTCCTCATGTCCGTCATACAGTGTTCACTTGACCTCGACCTCATTGCATGGATCAGTGCACAAGGTTAAGTTTTGGTGGTGAAGTCCCATGTCTTAGATACTATAAGCAATAGGTCTAGTATATTCGGTGTACGGAAGGACTATAAGGTGTACATGTCCAACTGGCAGGTGTCATCTGACCTTGACCTCATTTTCATGGTTCAGTGGTTATAGTTAAGTTTTTGTGTTTTTTTTCTGTTTTTCATATTATAGTATATGCAATAGGTTTGCATATTTGGTGAATGGAATGATTGTAAGGTGTTCATGTCTAGCTCAGCTGCTGGTGTGTGTCATCTGACCTTGACCTTATTTTCATGCTTCAGTGGTCAAAGTTAAGTTTTTGAGTTTTGGTCTTTTTATCTTGTACTATATACAATAAGTCAACTATATTTGGTGTTTGAAAATATTTTATGACTTATATGTCAGTCGCTCAGATTGAATTTGACCTTGACCTCATTTTCATGGTGCATTGCTCAGTGTTAAATTTTGTGTTTTGGTCCGGTTTTTTTAAAACTTGAAGCAATAGGTCAACTATATTTGTTGTATGGAAGAATTGTTAGCTGTTCATTTGTGTCTGGCATGGTTCATCTCACCTTGACCTCATTTTTATGGTTCAGCGGTCATTTTTTTTGTTTTCTGGGTTAATATTAAGTTTATGTTTAAATTGTAATAAAGCGTTATATTTAGGACTATCAACATCATACCAATGATTAGTAAAGAAGTAGAGACAATTCGGCGTGTTCACTCTTGATTTATTATAAATAAAACAAACCTTTTAGTGATCCTTTAACTTTTAATTATCATTACAGGGTTGACATCAAAATGGTCCTTTATGGTGATACTATTGTTGATGGTTTTATCCCCTGATAGCAGCAGGTGTCAGGATGACGAAGAAGTTGTAAGTGCTGGCCTTGAATTAGGAAAGGAGATCACGGAACTGCTAGGAAAGAAAGAATTTACAACGACTTTATCACGGATCGCAAAAAATATTGGTCCTTTTCTTGGTGCATTAGGTCCATTCGTAGGATTCGTTTTGGCGTTCTTTCCATCCGAATCCATTGAATCTGAAGAGTTGGCTTACATGAAAAATATGATGAAGATTATCGACCAACGTTTGGATAATATCGATAATCGATTTAACGATATCGAACGATTGATTCAATGGAATGTTGTACAGGTGAACTTTGGCCAATTAGAACAAAGGATAAGGGCAGTTTCACTAGAGTTTGAATATATTTATGACGTTCCAGAGCCTGCTGTGCAAAACAGGAAGGAGTTATTTATATCGAGTTATGATAATGATTATCAGAATAGTGGAAATAAATTGTATCAAGCGATTGTCCAACGACAAGGTGTTTTTCAAGAAGATCTTGGTACTTCCGTCTTGCGTTATACCGGATATGACCGCAAAATGACGCAGCTGTTTCTTCTAGGAGTTATGCAACTTCTTTTGCAAGCTGTAAAAGTAGAATTAGGTTATCTTCTAGTTAATCAATATAATCACAATGCAGATTATATGAAGTTGAAGTGGGAACAAAGAATAAAAGAAGTGAGTAACAAATTCGAACAAATTGACGATCAGTGCGTACAAAATTATCACAAATATTCAGGAAAGGATATTGACGATTTTTCTTCTAAAAATATTGGTATTGACAGAAATTTTTCCGATAAACTTTACGAAATGTTACAAAAGAAATACTATTGGAGAACCTGGATTGTTGTCTCAATGGACCAAATTGGCGGTGACAAATTTTGGGTTGAGGTTAGTGGAGGACACATCAGATTTATGAAAAATGGGAGGAACATAGCTGTGGCGAGTTATGACGAGAACAACCAAATCCTAGATTATAAAAGAGCTATTCGAGACATGAAAAATGTACAATTGACAACTCGTGTTGGGAGTTGGTGGACAGGATATAAGAACGTCCCTCGACCGGCACGAAATATCGGTCGTGATTTAGATAAAACAAGTGCCTCATTGGTTATGGTTGTAAGTTGTTACTCATATTATTCTGTCAACTTCGTTTACCAATATCAGAATTGGAGAGGCAAGGTCGACAGATGCCCCTATTATGATTTCTTGATGTGGGGTAGGATGGATTAAAAGTTCGTACACAGAGCGGTTTTGTTACTCGTATGATCAAATGAAATTGTACAATATAAACAATTCAATGTACAAAATGTATGTGTCATTATCATACCATTTTGTTTAAAGAACATACTATGTTTTTGACGCTTTCATATGGTAAATTTACTGTTGAAAAATATTTTGTATGATAGCATTATTTATATAAATATTCATTACTTATCGATACACCGTTTTCAAATTATTATTGGAAAAAAAATTAAAAAATATCGGGTTAGGGTGAAGAGTGACGCCTCTTTATACGTTTAAACCCGCTGCATGGTATGCATCTGTTATAAGCCTGTTGTATAGTGGTTATCGTTTGTTAGTGTGGTTCACATGATTGTGTTTCTCGTTTTTGGTATAGATTATAGTCGCCGTCAGCTGAAATTCGTAGCGGTTATCGGTAAAAATAATATAAACTATCAACCACGTTCACACGTGATATAGTTTTTCACTATCCATTCATAAATCGCAAAAAGAAAAACCACTACTGACCTACCTTTTAACAGGTCGGGACCACTACCTTATATGGAAATGCATAAATTAGCATACTTATGTTCTCGCACATGAAATTGTTTATTTACGCAATTTTTTTTTACCTAGGTTTTTGACCAATCCACTCAATGAGTAACAATGCATGATGGACTACTACGTGTTTACAATCAACCGAGAACACGTGTTATTTACTGAAATACAACACATTTGTTCGTGCAATGCGGGATTTACAATTTCGCTTAGTTTTTCATTTTGTGTATCCTCATTTATAGTTCGTGATACAAAGTATTCCTTCCATGCTCAGATTAACGAAGAGTTGTTTCTATGCGAAGAAAAACTTAGGGTTTGAATTACCCGATATATAGCCGTTGATAAGTTTGATGATGGCACGAAGATTTCATGTATTCGTCCACCAGACAGCAACGAAACAACAGCGAAAAACACTATTACCCATAAGACAATCTTACTTATGTAAAGTAAGCCGTCGAAAACAGCCGGTGCTAATATTCACGAGTACAGCAATAATTTCCGTATAGATAATTAAAGACAAATGTGTTATCCTTGAATTTTGTGTTCGTAAAAAAGGCGAAGAAATATTTACATACATGGCAGTGTTAACAAAATCTATAAGTAGAAATGTATTTATTTTTGTCACATATGATTTCAGTATATGAGACTTCCAAACTGTTCCCTTTGTTTTGAAGGTAGTGAAGTCAGCAACTGTAGTTTCATTTTGTTTTCGTTTTTAAAGGGCTCGGAAATTTGCCAAACTGAATGAAATCATTACAGCTGATTTCCTAATGCTTGCAAAGTAAAACTTTGGTTGGCTTGCTTGCTTTGTGTTTATAGTTGTTTATTCAAGCTTTGAAAATAAGATTGACATCTTTAAACAATATATATAGGCATAGTTTAACTTGTATATTTTATATTTGAATTTAATTGGTTGTTATCCTAATACTAGTGTACAATATACATACAAATAAGCAAGCTAACCAAAGCTTTGCTCTACAAGCAGTAGGAAATAAGCTGTAATGATGTTATCAATATATATGTGCGACGAGGTGAAAAATTTGATATGTTTTGTGAAAATTGCAGCGTTGGATCTAATATAAAAAAGATGTGGTATGATTGCCAATGGGACAACTGTCCACAAGAGACCAAAATGCCACAGAAATTAACATTTATAGGTCACCGTACGGCCTTCAACAATGAGCAAAGCCCATACCGCATAGTCAGCTATAAAAGGCCCCGATATGACAATGTAAAATAATTCGAACGAGAAAACTAACGGCCTCAATTATATGAAAAAATGAACGAAAAACGAATATGTAACACAAAAACAAACGACAACCACTGAAATACAGGCTCCTATATATACAAACCTATATACGTTTTTATTTATTAGACAGATTTGTTGTTATCCTAATATTATTGTACAATAAACATACAAATAAGCAAGCTAACCAAAGCTTTGCTCTACAAGCAGTAGGAAATAAGCTGTAATGATGTTATCAATATGTATGTGCGACGAGGTGAAAAATTTTATATGTTTTGTGAAAATTGCAGCGTTGGATCTAATATAAAAAAGATGTGGTATGATTGCCAATGGGACAACTGTCCACAAGAGACCAAAATGACACAGAAATTAACATTTATAGGTCACCGTACGGCCTTCAACAATGAGCAAAGCCCATACCGCATAGTCAGCTATAAAAGGCCCCGATATGACAATGTAAAATAATTCAAACGAGAAAACTAACGGCCTCAATTATATGAAAAAATGAACGAAAAACGAATATGTAACACAAAAACAAACAACAACCACTGAAATACAGGCTCCTATATATACAAACCTATATACGTTTTTATTTATTAGACAGATTTCTTCTCCTTATACATGTTATATATATTATATTGGGCCGTTGTTTTTTTTTTGTGTTTTTTTTTGGATTGTTTTACACAAGTAATTTTTGGGTCATTTATAGCGTACTTTTCGGCATTGAATCTATGATTGCTTACTAAATAATGTCTTTTTTTGAAAGATGTCTCAGTTGGCACTCGTACCTCATATCTTCTTATTTCTACATACAAAGCACGTTTTAGAATAAAAATAATAGGTAATATGGCACCTACTGTGATCTAGAGGCTATAAATATTTGAGATATTTCACTTACGTCAATATGACAGAAGCCGAACGATAAAAAAAACCTCTGAGGTATATTTTGTGATAAAGTTAGCAAGAAACGGACGTTATCGACGAATGAAGCTATATACCGTACCCGCTCAGTGGCGGATCCAAGGGGGTGTTCCGGGGGTTGGACCCCCCTTTTTTGATCGATCAATTCATTTGAATGTTTTGTTTATATAGATTAGACCGTTGGTTTTCCCGTTTGAATGGTTTTACACTAGTAATTTTAGGGCCCTTTATAGCTTGTTGTTCGGTGTGAGCCAAGACTCCGTGTTGAAGGCCGTACTTTAACCTATAATGGTTTAATTTTTAAATTGTTATTTGGATGGAGAGTTGTCTCATTGGCACTCACACCACATCTTCCTATATCTATGTAGTTGGAAGCCCCACCCCCTTTTTGTCCTGGGTTAGCCCCCCCCCCCCCTTTTTAAAATGGCTGGATCCGCCCTGCCGCTTTCATAACACTTATTTTTATCATTCTAAATATTATGATGTTCTTACTTTCAGTTTAGGTCCTGATAAAAATTTTACACATCCAGTACAGAAAGAAGTGTTTCAATGAAAGTTTTCGTGTTTTTCTAGGCAGAAATGAGTTTGGAATGACATTATTCAGGTTTAAAAGAGCTCAATTTTTTTTTTATAGTGGACAGTGATCATTTCATCTGAAATCAGGTCTTAAAATTATTGCACAGGTACAATGCCTAACAATGGAAAAAAAGCTGTTAAACAACTTTAACAAGGTGAAAAAGAAAGTCGAATAGTGAAGCCCGTAAACAATATTTTTTTAATCTGAGCATGCAAATTGAAGATTTATATATTTAACAATAATCACATTCGCAGATCAAAAACATATATTTTGAGAATCCCAGACACTATATTAGTTGACAGTTGAAAATGTTGAAAAGAACATTACAGGAAACTCCGAAAGTGACGAGTGTCATTATGTAAACAAATGATCCTTCATAGAAACAAAGATGGCGGAATTACAATGGAAAACATTCTGGAAAATGTGAAGGTCATGATTATTACAGTGCGATCACTTAAAAGGTAGGTCAGAAGTGGTTTTTCGTTTCACGATTTATGAATGGAATGTGTTAAACTATATCTCGAGTGAACGCGATTGATAGTTGAGATTATTTTTACCGATATAACCGCTACGAATTTCAGCTGACGGCGACTAGACCTTTGGTCTTACTGTAAAATTGTTTACAGTAGTTATTTTGAGATATTTTATAGCTTGTTATTCTGTGTGAGCCTCGGATCGGTATTGTATGCAGCACTTTGACCTATATATATTTTTTTTAACTTTTTACATATTGCACTGGTATTAAAGAGATAATCGTAACTGGAATTACGATTATCACAATATGGCGACGGCAAATATAGGTAAAATCTTTACAGTCATTTTTCTCAAATGTGGCATGTTTTTGTCAATTATAGTTACTCAGCTGCAAGGTTTTTCTATACCATTACATCATACTTGAAGCGTAACTGTGCACTGGAATTGTCTAAGCGCTTTGAAAATGTCCGTTGAAAAATTCGGAATGATAATCGTAACTCGGAAAAAAGATAATCGTAATTATGGTATTAAAAAATGAAAAGATAATCGTAGCTGGATAGTGTTTTATTGATATTGAAACTAAAAACGTATATCTGATAGCATATGATGATATTATGGCGATGAATTAATTACGAAACGTTCCAACATCTTATGACATTTCTTTTTATGCATATATTATTAATAGTTCTAATAAAAACAGCTACATACTAGTTATCATAAATTTGGAAGGGTGAATAAGCTTCAAGAAATTTGGAAATGGGGAAAACATGAGCTATGTTAATATTCAGAAATTTCCAAGAACTATGAATGTAACAAAATGGGAATGAGTGAAGAGGCAATTTTAAAAGAAGGTTATGATATATGGCAATAATTGTCAGGCGAAACGCATGTGTCATCCTACATCAGATTTCTGATTAAAGGGGCTCGCGGGTTTAATAATTTTTTTTTCTAATATTGCAGTGGATTTCGCTATATTTTTTTTCATAAATAAACTTTGCATATACTTAATAGAAAAATGAAATAAAACAATTTTACATTTTTTTAGTTTATATACACCTTATTTGAAAACAATAATAAAAAATATAGGTTACCGATGACTTTAAAAAGATACTTCAATTTCTCAGAAAATAACTATTAACAACACCAAATTAATTTTGCAGTATAATAATATGACATCCTTAAAACATTTAATGCTATATAAGACTAGAGAGAGGTTGGGATGCTTTGTTATGAAGTTAAGCACATTTTAACGTGGAGTTCATTGGCAAACATGAATTTGTGTTCTTTTATAGTTTGGCCAAAAGACCGAAAATCAAGAAATAAAATTGATGGGGCTTTAAATTTTCTGACAAGAAATACTTATTCAAAGAATGACTGCAACTTTGAGAAAAAAAAATAACGCATATTCCGCCATATTAGAAACAAACTAAATAAAAAAATCATAAATACTTGGTATATGAATGAAAAGTATACTGCATACATCATTGTACATATGCATGGAAGATATTGTAGAGAAAAAAAAATATTTGTGGACGGCTATATTTATTGAAATATAAGGAAAAGGGAAATATGAGCACTCGTATCTACCGAAATAAAAATCAACTGTTAAATCTCGTAAGATATAGAGAAACTATATCAAAATAAAAAAGGCTCGGCAGAATAAAATTTACAAATAAGTTGGTAAGGAGGATTTATCTGTTGATTCCTTACAGGACTTATTGCTGTTTACCAATTATTTGTTCTTTTCCCTCTTTTTAGCTCACCTGGCCCAAAGGGCCAAGTGAGATTTTCTCATCACTTGGCGTCCGTCGTCCGTCGTCGTTGTCGTCGTCAACTTTTACAAAAATCTTCTCCTCCAAAACTACTGGGCCAAATTAAATCAAACTTGAACACAATCATCATTGGAGTATCTAGTTTAAGAAATGTGTGGCGTGACCCGTCAAACCAACCAAGATGGCCGCCATGGCTAAAAATATATAAGTGAAATGCATTTTTTGGCTTATAACTCAAAAACCAAAGCATTTATAGCAAATCTGACATGGAGTAAAATTGTTAATCAGGTTGAGATCTATCTGCCCTGAAATTTTCAGATGAATCGGACAACACGTTGTTGGGTTTCTGCCCCTGAATTTGTAATTTTAGGGAAATTTTGTCCGTTTTTGCTTATTATCTTGAATATTATTATAGATAGTGATAAACTGTAAACAGCAATAATGTTCAGCTAAGTAAGATCTACAATAAGTCAACATGACCAAAATGGTCAGTTGACCCCTTTAGGAGTTATTGCCCTTTATAGTCAATTGTTAACCTTTTTTCCTTAATCTTAGTAATCTTTTACAAAAATCTTCTTCTCTGAAACTACCAGGCCAAATTAAACCAAACTTGGCCACAATCATCATTAGGGTATCCAGCTTACAAAATATGTGGAGTGACCCAGCCAACCAACCAAGATGGCTGCCATGGCCAAAAATAGAACATAAGGGTAAAATGCAGTTTTTGGCTTATAACTCAAAAACCAAAGCATTTAGAGCAAATCTGATGGAATTAAATTGTTTATTAGGTCAAAATCTATTTGTCCCGAAATTTTCAGATGAATCGGACAACCCGTTGTTGGGTTGCTGCCCCTGAATTGGTAAATTTAGGTAAATTTTGATGTTTTTGGTTATTATCTTTAATATTATTATAGATAGAGATAAACTGTAAACAGCAATAATGTTCAGCAAAGTAAGATCTACAATAAGTCAACATGACCAAAATGGTCAGTTGACCCCTTTAGGAGTTATTGCCCTTTATAGTCAATTGTTAACCATTTTTCCTTAATCTTAGTAATCTTTTACAAAAATCTTCTCCTCTGAAACTACCAGGCCAAATTAAACCAAACTTGGCCACAATCATCATTAGGGTATCCAGCTTACAAAATATGTGGAGTGACCCAGCCAACCAACCAAGATGGCTGCCATGGCCAAAAATAGAACATAAGGGTAAAATGCAGTTTTTGGCTTATAACTCAAAAACCAAAGCATTTAGAGCAAATCTGATGGAATTAAATTGTTTATTAGGTCAAAATCTATTTGCCCCGAAATTTTCAGATGAATCGGACAACCCGTTGTTGGGTTGCTGCCCCTGAATTGGTAAATTTAGGTAAATTTTGATGTTTTTGGTTATTATCTTTAATATTATTATAGATAGAGATAAACTGTAAACAGCAATAATGTTCAGCAAAGTAAGATCTACAAATAAGTCAACATAACCAAAATGGTTAGTTGACCCCTTTAGGAGTTATTGCCCTTTATAGTCAATTTTAACAATTTTCATGAAATTTGTAAATTTTAACTAACATTTTCCACTGAAACTACTGGGCCAAGTTCAATATAGATAGAAATAATTGTAAGCAGCAAGAATGTTCAGTAAAGTAAGATGTACAAACAATTTACCATCAGAAAAACATAATTTTGTCATGAATCCATCTGCGTCCTTTGTTTTATATTCACATACACCAAGGTGAGCGACACAGGCTCTTTAGAGCCTCTAGTTCTATATATTCCCGTTTGAATGGTTTTACGGTAGTCATTTTTGGGGTCCTTTATAGTTTGCTGTTCAGTGAGAGCCAAGGCTCCGTGTTGAAGACCGTACTTTGACCTACATTTTTTTAATTTTATAAATTGTGACTCTGAGGGAAAGTTGTCTGATTTGCACTCTGACATCTTCTTATATCTTATTCTATATGCATTTGAAATTCAAGAATAATTCATTTATTGACTTAGTCACTATTTCATTATTGATTGAACTTCTTATACAACTTGTATGTTTACCTACATTTCTAGGGAAAGGTTAATTTGCTCCCGGTGAACATGTTCGACACCATTCTGTATGCTCATGGGCCTAGTCATCAGACTGTACTTGTGTTTTTTGTTGTTGTATATATTTCTATCATTTAATTAATTGTGGGTATATAAATCAATTTAATGGTTAAAATTGTTTTAAATGTCGGGACCTAGTTTTCATAGCTAACAATGCGGTATTGGTTTTGTTCATTGGTAAAGGCTCTACGATGAACTATAGCTATTCAAACTAACAATCTAAGTCAACTAGTATGAGAGTTGAACGCACCTTCCATCGACTCCAATCTTAATTGACTAGGATCGCAAGTTTGAAATTCTCACTCACTATCATACTTTGTTTCAAATAATAATAAAGATTTGAAATAATGTTAAATATAAGAATGATATTCAATAATGTTCATGTTCATTAACACACAGGGATAATCCTATATATAATAGTTGTAGTATATAGGGCAGTTGTTAACAACTAGTATATACTATATATAGCTAGTGCAATAAAGAATTTGTTGCTGTTAAAAATAAAAATGAAAAATATGGAAAAAACAATAATTTTGTACGTATATTTATGGCGTGTATACAGTTGAAGTTTTTATGATCAATTTATATTTCAGGTTTCCGCAGAAGCATTAGGTAAGTATATTATTATTTGGACTGGTTTGTTTTCATGTAGGATACTTGTAAGTATGTACGTATATATACAGATTTGTAGTTCACGTATTGGTGTACGTATATAAACAAGTATGGTAAATACATTTGAGAATAGAAATGGGGAATGTCTCAAAGAGACAACAACCCGACAACAGAGCAGATAATAGCCGATGTATTGATGTACGCAAACAAAGATTTATATAAAAACAGACTTCAATGACATCAATTACACATGGTAACACTAGACGAAATCCCGGATTTGAAGAGGTACGCAAATGTTATGTAAATGTTTTTAGAGACCGACATTTACATATATCTACAAACCGCTGCATTTAGTTTATCTTGTCTTTACATGCTGAAAATATCAATATTTCTTGTACTATACCCTCCTATGGGCGGTTATGAGAGACCGCGGTTTATAAAATATATTAACACCTAATCAAACCATTTTGAAGTTTAGAATTTATATATATTAATGACCGTCGCAAAACTTTTTCAAACTTATGTATTTGTATACCTCTGCAAATGGAAATCTTTGTCATGTATTTTTCTATGATGTAAATTTATCCGCAAATGTGTTTCTTTGTCCAGGTAGCAAAGTATCATCCTTCAAATGATTTTACAGGTGTTATAAAGTGTAAGGTGCATCTACATTTTCTTGGTATGTAAACCAATTCAAAACGAGAACTTTATAGAGGGGTGTAAAGCATCATTTCCTATAATCTGCAGAGACCTGTCAAATGTATTGTAAAGAAATAATTTTGTTAGTCTTTATTGTCGACTGAAATGTATGTCAAATCAGAACATATCAAAAGCCTTTGAACATATTCCGAAATGTATGGTAAATACATAGATTTGCAGACAATTTGTTTAACTAAGAAATGTGGTCAAATGATAATATCAATGACATGTGTAAATATATTAGGCATATGCAACTTTGAATACATATGCAAATAAATGATAAAGAAAGATATTTCAGACAGCTAGAAATGTATGTGTAAATATATTGGGCATATGTAACTTTGAATACATATGCAAAGAAATGATAAAGAAAGATATTTCAGACAGCTAGAAATGTATGTGTAAATATATTGGGCATATGTAACTTTGAATACATATGCAAAGAAATGATAAATAAAGATATTTCAGACAGCTAGAAATGTATGGTAAATAGATATATTTGCTTT
Source organism: Mytilus trossulus (assembly GCF_036588685.1). Taxonomy (NCBI): domain Eukaryota; kingdom Metazoa; phylum Mollusca; class Bivalvia; order Mytilida; family Mytilidae; genus Mytilus; species Mytilus trossulus. Next base: position 9,150,778 of record NC_086377.1, read on the forward strand.
TAATTTGCTGATATATTTGAAAGATGCAGATTATATTGACAAATATTGCCATAGCTTTACTGGTCAAGCTATGATATGACAAATATAGCTGATTTGGGATTGGTTTTGGCATAGTGTTAATATCATTTATTATACATGTATTTTAATAATTTCGTTTTAATAAAAAAAAAAAAAAAAAAAAAGGCGGATCTTCATGATCGGTTCTTGATCTCTTCTCGAGCTCTGTTTGATGTACTGCGTAAATTTCTTTATCCAACTCGGTAAGTTAGGATGGTTCATTCGCATAAAACGATAGTTTCCTTCGAGTATCGCTTTTAAACTTCTGGAATTGCACGATTCATAATTCACTCTGTTTATAAAACATATATATTTTTTAAAGAGGCATATAATACTACAATATGTATTATATATGTTACTGCAGAGTATATATATACTATATACATATTAAGCCTTAACAATACTACATATGCGGCCTCAGTATCAAATTTAAATCGATACCATTCGGAAGGTTATCGATCGATTTATCAAGTTTTTATAAAAAGTCCAAGTTTCTGAAATAGAAATATTCCTTCATAATATTTGACACAAAACACATCTTGAAAGAATGTCTTTTAAGAATCGGCTAGTTTGCACAACTACTTAAACGTTAAATCTATTGACGAATATTTCACTTTTGTAATATTTGTTTTCCTTATCCGTTAAGTCCAGTCACGAGATGTTGAACTCCGTGTGCTACATGAAGCTCTCTCTGCAAAAACTGTATTGTGTGTGAGGATGAACGTTAAACATTACTAACAAAGAACCAGCGAGTCACATGTCATAATTGACACACAATTTACCAATGAAATCAAACAAAGTCGATAGATAATATCATTCCATCGACGAGATGTCGTCCTTCCTCCGATCAACGGGGTTTATCTGCAGTGAAATGTGACAATTATCACCTTTTACAGAAATATCTGGTCCGAAAAGATCAATAGAAGACCACCGCTAGTATCAATATCCATCAATATAAGGCACAAACAATTATCATATCTGTATGATTAATAACATTATACATTGTCCTAAAACAATGCTCCCGTTGTAATTTGATTGTGTTGATTTTAAATACGCAAAACTAAAATAAGTTATCGAACTATCAGTCATTCGATATCTCATTTATCGCCTATTCTATCCTAAAATTTTACAGCTTTCATATGTACTTTGACAGGAATCGTATTTTGTCTGTCGTGATCAAATAAGTTTTAATTTTTTTAAAATTTTTTTTTTTGGCAATAATTACATTTAACATAATACTTTGTACACTTTTTTAATTGAAATAACAAGAATTGATGTGACAAAGTCATTTTGTTTTAACATTATTCAAGAAGATATGTAAACGACAAATACATATTACAATTACTCTTCAATCTTTTGACTCTCTCTCTTGCAAATTTCAAACAAAAGAAAAGTTATAAAAACTTTTTTAGGCTTGGATCAGCATCTCAAAAACTTACGGGTCTACACAACATATACTATACACACAACACAAAAATCAAATGAAAGTCACAATACAAGTACATGTAACTTACTCAAACAGAAGGTACAAAGACCTATCTTATAAAAAAAAAACCATGGAAACATATCTTTAAAAGATAAAAGGCAATTGTACCCTGTACAACAAGACGAAGCCTAGACTTATAGTTTTAGCAGAAATGACAGTTATATGATTCGTGTTTGAACAATGGAATATCTTGCACTTCTTTCTTCAAAATATTTGACGCAAAGTCGAAAAATAACTACATGTATCATTTGTACTTTAACAGTGGAGTCGGAAACATGTATCATTGTACTTGCTTTTCATACAGGCGGGAAAAAGGAAAGAGGGGCAAAATACATGAACTATCGTTATATTCAAATCGCATTGATAAACGTTTAAAACTCTAAATAAGTTGAAATATTAAAGAATATTTTCCAATAAAAAGATAAACAAAAAAGTGACAAGCCTCTGTGTCTATGAATATATCAAGGCACATTTCTGATTTTTCAATCTTTAACTCGCATCATGCTTTGGTAACTGGTGGATAAAAAGTATTCGTCCCATTGGCTATCATACAACATCCTTTTTTACATACAACTTCTCCGTTAACGATGTTGTAATACCTATTCAGGTTGAACTTCAATTGAAATATAAAAAAGAAAATGTGGTATGATTGCCAATGAGACAACTATCCACAAAAGACCGAAATGACACAAACACTAACAACTATAGGTCACCGTACGACCTTCAACAATGAGGAAAGCCCATACCGCATAGTCAGCTATAAAAGCCCCGATAAGACAATGTAAAACAATTCAAAAGAGAAAACTAACGGCCTTATTTATGTAAAAAAATGAACGAAAAACAAATATGTAACACATAAGAAAACGACCATCACTGAGTTACAGGCTCCTGACTTGGGACAGGCACATACATACATAATGTGGCGCGGTTAAACATGTTAGCGAGATCCCAACCCTCCCCTAACCTGGGACAGTGGTATAACAGTATAACATAAGAACAAACTATAAAAATCAGTTGAAAAAGGCTTAACTCATCAGATAGAAAAAATACAAGTGGACGTGGCCGGGTAGGCTTATCTATGGAAGTTTTAGTCCTTTCGGTACCAAGCGTGACCTGTAGAATTTAATTACTATAATTTTTAATTAGTTAATTATGCAAGTTGCAAATCTGGCAGAATCTATCAATGCAAATGCCTGTATATTCAAATAACTATTCAAAGTGTTAATTCATAAATTAATAATCATTGTAAAGAATGCTACAAAAATATGATGGGATCAAATGTACAAAGAAATGTTGACGTAAATTGCTTTTGGCAAGAGACGCCACTCATTTCACGATTGTATCAACTAAACAATGCACACAAGTTATGGACTAGTACTGGACCCGTATTAACTAGCATTGGGAATCGCATGTCATTGTCCAGATACATTTGTACTAGCAATAGCGTTTTTTTTATTGTAATTTTGTGTGTGGGGGGATGTTGTTTTTTGTTCGGTTTTTTTTTCGTTTTTTTTTTGGGGGGGGGCTGAAAAATACTGCTTTCCTGTGATACATCAACTTATTAGGGTCTAGTTTGTTAGGATAAGTTTTGCGCTCGAAAAAACTGCAGTCGCTATTTTCATCAACTAAGATAAATATTGGGATGCCCCTGATCACTATTACAATTTTTCAGTAAAAAAAAAATGTTGACACACATCATATGCTATGAGAATTCAAAGACGATTCAAGTAGATCAAATTAAAAAAATAACCGAGCGTTCCGAGAAGGATCAAAAGTAAAATATATATGATAAAAGAGGGTCTAGAAAAGGAGGGAGGTGGGTGTTGTTTTATTCTTAATATTATTTACGCCATAGTTTTCTGTATTCTATACAAATTTTGCATGTTATTCTCTATTCTTTATATTCTAGAGGCCCACTATTATTTATTCTTAAACTGTTAGCCTTTCTTTTTCTCTTTCTATTCTTTATTTTTTTTAATTTTCAATGCAGTTTCGTGTTCCCCTGCAAGTTGGCAATTTTTCTTCGTATTCCAAATAAAATTAACGGTACCAATTTTCTTGCACCAGATGCGCATTTCGACAATACATGTCTTTTCAGTGATGCTCGTGGCCAAAATATTTGAAATCCAAAGCTTATATAAAAGATGAAGAGAAATTTCCGCACCCGGGGGCGTCCTTCAGCTGGCCCCTAAACAAATGCATGTATATATTAGTTCAGTGATAATGAACGCCATACTAATTTTCAAATTATACACAAGAAACTAAAATTAAAATAATACAAGACTAACAAAGTCTAGTTGTGTAAACTACATGTATATAAAGCAATCTATGGAATTGCGAAAATAAGGTCCACATTGGTCAATCATATACTTATAATATAGAATAGAATAAAATATAGAATATTTGTATTTACCAAATTAGGGCCCCAGGAGGGCATATCATACAGACAATAAAATTATAAACAACAACATATGTAGAACACTGACAATAAAAGATATGTAACTAGTGTTATAAAATTAATAAAATAAAAGTAGCAATGTATTATTATTATCATTGTTGACATCAGTGACTCAAGTGCACCCGGTAAGTGTAGTTTCAATTTGAAAAGACAAAGAAGAGGCATGAGTAGTTTGTGGGGAGAAAATATAAAGAAAATGCCAAAAAAACACAATTTAAGCACTTGCACATTTGATTATGAGGTATACTAGAAATAACAAGTATTATCTCACAACGGATATTTAATATGACTTATCTGCGGAAAGCACCAAGCGTCGGTGCTTAAAGGGAAGTCCCTACTTGTACTTAATGCAGATGAGTCAAAGTCCTAAATCATTTAAAATATATTTTAAAATACATATTTTTAGGGTTATAGATTCTGGGTCCAGTCAGCAAGGATCATCAAGGGACGGTGCCAGAGAATTTGAAATTCTTCTTATGATCTGTGCAGGCTTAACAGGGTATCCAAATTCAGATTAAAGAGTTATATTGAGATTAGTTATTGCAGATTATGTTGTCCTTCAATTCTTAGTATCTTCTATATGTGCAAATAGTACATTGGAATCCTAATTATTCATTATCCAAATTAATTTGTTATTAATAATTAAATTTTGAAAGTTTGGACATGATTTAAATATATTTTGCATCAATTTCTCTTTTTTTAATAAATGCGTGTCACATTTAAATAAAAAAAATGAACTTCATCCTCAACCTCACCTGAGGTGCACCTGAGACAAATTCGGTTTTGTCGAAGAGTACCCTTGTATCTACCAGATGCAATTTGCAATTTGTGAGCAGATATTCTTAATCTTGTAATACAAGTTCCTTTGCTCAAAATGTCACATTATTGACAAATAATTTTCAAAACCGAAGTTGCACTAGAATGTTACATAAGTTCGTAGTTTGCCATCTTTATGTATATCTAGCTGTTGGTTCCACAATGCAGTATTAGTATCCCTTAATAATCAGACCACTGTGTAGTTTTAATGTTGAATATTTTCAGGAATATGCTTTTCCATATCTGACATGTTTTCCCTTAAAATATAAATGAGCCATACCAAGAGTTTTTTTTTTTAATTTTTCAATGGATGGCTTTGTTCTTATATACAGAGAAGAAAGACTAAAAACTAACGTAATATCCAGGATTGTATACTGAATCCATGCATCTAAGATGCATGCTTTTTGTATTAGTTGTTATTAGCTTTCAACTAATTGTCAGTAACTGCGAGTAGTCTAAGATCTGTACTTAAAGTATTTTGGTTGTTCGGATGTACATGTATAAGTACCTTTCCATGTCCACTCTGTTTTTGTTAGATGTATTCTATTTATATCCATCTGATGAGTTAAGCCTTTTTAACTGATTTATTGTTTATTCTTATGTTGTAAAATTACACCACTGTCCCATGTTAAACTGGTCCGCCATTCCATCTTAAGCTTCGCAGCGTTAGTTAAGCGATAAGTGAACACAACAGGGATCAAGTTTATGCCCCAGGTTAAACGTGTTTAACCTCGACACATTCTGTATGTTCCTGTCCCGAGTCAAGTAGCCTAAAATTCAGTTTGTTGTTATGTAACATATTTGTTTTTCGTTCATTATTTTGGACATAAATTAGTTCGTAAGTTTTCTCGTTTGAATTGTTTTACATAAATTTTATGCCATTTCGGGCCTTTTTATAGCTGACTTTATGCGGTATGGTCTTTGCTCATTGATGAAGGCAGTTCATTGACCTATTGATGTTAAGGAGTAGGTCCAGTAAGACCCTTGTTTGGCCCATAAATATAACAGTTTTACAAAATTGTTAAAATGTAAACTTTTAGTTATTTATTGGTCAGTAAAATGCTTCTGCTACATAAATATGGGCTGTTTTTGACAATACAATGCACATATATCGGGTGCTAGTACCATTAAGTCATAATGATTTCCTGAGAACTTCACAATTCTAGCATTTTAGTTAAATTTTTTTTCATATTTCAGCTTGAATCGGTGCGTTTTTTTATGACTTAGTCAGTTAAAATCTTTCACTTAAACTAATTGATTCAAATAAAATAGACACTTAAGTGTTTAAAACGTGGTCAAACTGATCTTTCGTTCGATGAACCTGAAATTTGAGGCCAAAATCGGCCCTTACCGGACCTACTCAGGCCTTTCATTGTCACTTGGTCTCTTGTACAGAGTTGGCGATCAAACCACATATGTATATATAGTAACACATGTGGCATCGTCCTTGGTTTTTTTATATAGATTGCTTCAAAGTTGACCGATACGCTTAGAATTTGGCAGGAAAAGTGAGACGTTTTGGAATAACGTAATTTGGTAAACATTGATATTGAGGTACATTTTGAATTGATTGATAGATGGTTGCTCAAAGTCCGGTGGCAAATATTTCATGCATTTACAGGACGATACAGTGCAATTTAAATTGTTGTGTCTGACAAACACATTTTGTGCAGCAGTCAAGAAAGGTTAAACACTCTGTTAGTTGTGAAAATCAAAAAGAAAATCAATATCCTGATACAGTACAAGATACAGGATACTCTGTATGATGTAAACGTGTGGGTTGTGTGCGTAGTTAGTCGGGCAAACCTTGCAAACTGTATGCAAAATCTGTCGTCTGTGAAAAGTTATTAAAGAAAAATGATCCTGAGAATATACATATTATATGTATGTGCACCCTCAATATAGGTTAAAAAATAAACCGGCGCAATATATTTCAAAAGGCAAAAGTTTAGCAATCTGTCGAAAAGAGAAAAAAAAAGATGCGAATCTTTAGTGTATGTACTAACACCAGGTACATTGTTTAAAAGTTAAAGCTTAAAAACTGTACATAATCCTACGAAATCATTCGTATAAACCTAATACTAAGTCAGGAATCTGATGTACAGTAGTTGTCGTAAGTTTATGTAATATATACGTGTTTCTCGTTGGGGCCCTTTATAGCTTGTTGTTCGGTGTGAGCCAAAGCTCCGTGTTGAAGGCCGTACTTTAACCTATAATGGTTTACTTTTTAAATTGTTATTTGAATGGAGAGTTGTCTCATTGGCACTTACACCACATCTTCCTATATCTAGTATACCAAGTGCGGGACGAACTGTCGAAGGGACACTGGTAAAACAATATGATCCCAGTATTTAGCCAAGGGTACACAATTTATTTCACATACATAATGATGTTCTATTTCATAAATTATAATAAATCATTTGGTGACAAAATATCTTTTTGTATAAGCAGTTCATAGTATTAGTGGGATGTTAATTGGGAGATCTTAAATATATATGTACGTCATTTAGTCTTTGATGGAAAGTTGTGTAATAAGCAATCATATCACTTCTTCTTTTGTCATAATGGTTTAATTTTAATCAAGACAAACAAACACGTTCTAGGAGATTGAACTTTGTTGCTGTTATAGCTTAAATCTGACTATTGTTGTGAACATGTGATTTTATAATTTGACAGATTTCATACTTGCAATACTAAATATACAATGTACTCATATTCAAGAGACCAACGAATCTTTATTAAAACTATACTGTAACAGATTAGCAGTAAAATATACTTCCATTCTCTATGTTGTTGTCCATCCTGCATTAGTCACTGGTTATCTATAATATGTCTTTGGTTTTGGTTGTCGTTAATTTGCCAGTTGGTGTGTATATTCCACATTTCTATTTATGTAAATAAAGCAATACATGTAGCAACCCTTTTGATTTACATCACTTGTATACTTTTAAGAAAACTCCTTATAAGAGATTGTGAATACTCTCGGGCTTTTTCTGACGCCTTTGTGACCAAGATGCCCCCACAAAAAGGCAACTTTGCTAATCGTTTGTGGGTCGTTTTGTCTGCCCACTTTGTAAAAAGGTGCGTTTTCAACTAGCTGTTCCAGGCCTGTTCATCATGTCTAACTCAAAACATGGGAAAATAGAAATACAGAGTGTCCGTCTTTCCGCCCGGTCTTCTTGTATCAGTGCCGACACACTTCTGATGACATTGAGTAAAAACAAAACGAGACTCAAAGACAAACACCAGTTTTAAAACAAGTATACGACATATATATGAGGATGACAGTAAACCGGGTGTATTTACTTATTTATTTATGGCTTGCTATTTTTTTTAACGGATTCCAGTCCCGTTATTGATTTATTGTTGTACTACAGACGAGCGGGCGGACTGTTCCAATCGTTTCCGTTCGATAATCTACGAACCTTTCATCCAAAGGTTTCAAATTTTAATATGTTGTTACTTATGACAAAATGGAGGTATATTTCGATATCGGCGATTAACATTTACACCATTCAGCAACAACATTTTATAAATTTGAAATAATTAAATGTTATTAATCTTGATAAGAAAATGTGACTATAATTAGATTAATATAGTAGAAGGAAGATTATGGAAATTGATAGGGTTTTTTCCCCCATTAATGTTCATCATTTTTATTCTTGTTGAAACACGAAATACAGAGATTATATCCAAGTTAAAGGTTAAATCATTTGATTTGCATCAAATTTATGAAATCTGCTATATATCAGAAGCGGGGAAACGAGAATGCATGTTTTTATATACAAAAGATAATTGTTTTAAAATACTTTTACTGTATATAATTTCAACATATTTCTAGTTAATAAGCTTGTAAACGTGGACATGTACATTCTACTTTTAAATATGAAATGGTGTTTATCCTCAACAGAATTAAGATACAAGGCTACTGTTCTAATTTCTTCTTTTTAAATTAATTTTCTAGCATGTAAACTTTTAAATTATTTGCCTTTTTCAAAGTTTAACTCATTTTCATGAATACAAACTGCATGTTTAATTATAGAAATAATCCCGATGTCTTTATCTGCCATATTCTTGGCTTGAGTATAATTGGCATGATTTGTACATGTTTACATTATTAATCTCTTTAGAACGTCTGGATTTTATTATACCCAATTAGCGTTATAAGATCAATTTTGGTAATTAACATATACGGTTTTCCTTTTAAGGATCCCTGTAGTGCTAAAAGATGGACCATTTCACAGTCGGGGAAAATCCATTAATTTACACACAAGTGACATATTTACCACCTATTGAGGGATACTTGATACTATTTCTTTTTTGTATTATGAGGCATTTTCAATTGTAATCATAACCATTCTGATAAAATACATGTACACGTACGTGCATTCTCGTGTATTTTCAAATCATACGATCATGCATAACATTGAAAACACACGCCTTGGCTTAAGTGATATTGAACAAAATAATTATTCAATTATTCTCTTGATTTAAATGAGAAAAGATCACAAATAAGCATGCAGAAACTATTAAAACTAACTTTTTCCAAGTCCACACCAATATTGGTACTTAAGCTTGGGTTAAGAAAACGTACCGCTTTGATCGATATGACCATTACATGATTAGATTATTTATTCTGGTTTAGAGTTCATTCTAATAAATATGATGTCATTGAATTACATCGGTTTCTTTTCGTATTTTGAAGTACAAAAAGTAATGCTGCTTACAATATAGTACAGTGTTATCATATTAGTGCATTTCTCCCTACAACTGAGTTTGATGTAGCATTTGCAGCTGGACATTTACACAAATCAATCCATCAATCCATTCATTATGTGTCTTTAAGCTATAAAAAAAAGTATCAATTTACTGTTACAAACGTCGTATAAGTGAAAGTTTCCGTTCTGATACAAACAAGCATATCGAATTGTAAACCCTGCTGTAAGAAAAGATAAATACTTTTTCTAAAGCATTTGTGTTTTTTTTTATACCAGCAAAGTTCTTAAAAAATCCTCTTTAAAGTTATAAATAGTTTCCTTGGTTCTGGAGAACAGCTTTGAAGATTTTCTTAACCATTCAAATAGAAAAAAATATCATCGGTCCGACATTGAAAAAGCACCCTGCCACTTTTAATATCATAACTTCAAAAAGTTCTGGTTTGAATTCGGGAAGAACAATATCTGCTTAATCAATTCAAATATTTTCACGGTCTCTGAAACCATTAATACGTAAAATTTGCTCCAAAAAGTCTTATAATATATAAGACCCTTTCTATTTTTTTGGAGTTGATAAAATACATTTCTTTACATAAAGGAACGATATCGACAAACGTTTGCAAATATTACACAAACATTTGACAGCATTTACATTGGTTGTAAATTTTTTATAAACCGCGGTCTCAAAACTTTGCATACGTCTGTAAAGATGTGTTGCAAATATCAATATTTATCAAAATAACTATAATACTGGAAAGTATTAGTAAATAAAATACATTTCTTTACATTCATGAACGATATCGACAAACGTTTGCAAATATCACACAAACATTTGACAGCATTTACATTGGTCGTAAATGTTTTATAAACCGCGGTCTCTCAAAGCTTTGCATACGTCTGTAAAGATGTGTTGCAAATATCAATATTTATCAAAATAACTATAATACTGGAAAGTATTAGTAAATAAAATACATTTCTTTACATACGTGAACGATATTGATAAACGCTTGCAAATATAATACAAACATTTGCTTGCATTTACATTGGTTGTGAATGTTTTATAAACCGCGGTCTCTCAAAACTGCCCACACCACTGTAAATCAGTTATGCAAATTTTAAACTTTGCATATATCTCCTTTCTTGGAAAGTGCATGTAAATCTATGGCCTATCTTTACATATCTTTGGAGAATGACTAAAGCTATGGAAATAAAATAATTATCTTTAGCATATCTTTGACTACCTCCTAAATAATGTCAAAGGAATAATACATTTACATATACATTAGCAGGTCCGCAAATATATCTTGCAGAAAAGTAGTTACATTTGTCAAACATTTACATGACTGTCCAAATTGTTGTAAATCTGCCTTTTCGTGTAGTGTAATTACGAAAATACATGACAAATTGAAATACGTAAAGCTATGACACATTGGAAATATACAGAAATACTTAAAGCATCTGGACGTGTTCAACATCTAAAAATGTCTACCATGTGACAATATTTCAATATTTCAAGATCTAAGTCGTTCGAGTAGACAAGTGTATATACCACATGTCAAAGTCTTTAAAACCGCTCTCAAATTGTTTTAAACTGTTAAATCAATATAACTTTTTCATAAGTATGTACGCACAAACTTAACAATTTAAGAATACAACTACATAATTCGAATTGAAATAACTTTGGTCTTACCGTATTGTTTGCATCTAACTTATAAAATAGTGATAAAATATAAACGGTCATGAATGAAGATTTGATTTCGGGTGTTTAACGCCACTTTTAAGCACCGCATTTAGGATATATCGTGGCGGCCAGTTTCTATTGGTGGAGGAAGTAAGAGTGGCCGGAGAAAACAATAACCTTCGATAAGAAATCTAACAATCATGGTGAATAAGATTGGAATCGAGTGCTCGCGCTGGAGCGGGGCTCGAACTGATAACATCAGTGTTGACTGGCTAGTTATTACAGTAGTAACTTCATAGACCACTAGGCCATCGATGCCATTGCCAAACAGTCCATGACTGAAGTAAAACAAATAGACGCATTTTATTAAAATTTCCGACATTTGCAAGATAAATCAATGTATATCAAATATACTTATAAATATAAGGCATGTAGCAAACCCGTCGAATACAATCTACTATACGCGATTGAGAAAAAATCCAGACATGGTCTAATTGAATTAATGTTTCTCTAATTTTTATGCTATTTTCACATTTCCTGACCGGTGTGAGAAAAATATTTCTCCTCACTAGTGAAAAATCTGTTCTCGGCAAATGATTAGTCGAAATTTGATTATGACGTCAAAATGTTTTGTTTTCTTCTCAATTTTCCTATTGTGACGTCATGAAAAAAGGCGACCTTGCCTGATGACGTCGCATATAAAGAGCACAATTTTCTGAAAATCTTTGAAAAAGAACGATAAAAAGCATTAGAGAAACAGATTCAGACACTATAACTCGTGTATTACGATATTTCTCCACTCTCGACAGTTAAATTTTATTATTTAAAGGGCTCGGCAAGCCTCGCGCTTTAAATAATAAAATTTAACTGTCTCGAGTGGAGAAATATCGTAATACACTTGTTGCAGTGTAAGAATCTATATATATTTTAATATAATTATATTTATAGGTCGCCAACAGAATGTGTGTAGGTTGCCAGCAAGTTCCGGTCCTTGTTATGCATACTTGGAAAAATATCTCTTTAACACGAGATCTGGGAAATGTGAAACGTTTGTTTATGGTGGTTGCCTAGGAAACGCCAATAACTTTGAAACTTTAATGGAATGTGAAAGAAAATGTATAGGTATGTGCCATGTGTTTTATTTCACGAGATATCCAATGCTACGCTGTATTTTTATGCACATGTCTGTTGTTCAGTGTTTTTTTTTTTTAAATTATATTATACTTTTGTTTTCCTGTTTGAATTGTTTTTTGCTTGTCATTTTGGGGCCCTTTATAGATTGCTGTTCAATTAAAACAAAGACTACGTTGTTTTGAAGACCGTTCTTTGACCCGTAATTTTTGACTTTTTGTATACACTGTGACTTGTATGGCGAGTTGTCTTATTGGCACACATATATAAATAGATAAACAGTACATTGTCTATAATATGTATAGGTATATATAATTTATTATTATCATTGCATCAGTTATTGAATTCTAAATATAACAGTAACTAAGAGGAAGGTTCGGCGCTAACTAGTTCAACATCGCTACATTCTGTATGTGCCTGTCCCAAGCCAGGAGTCTGTTTTGTCAGGGTTGTCGTTTGGTACTGTGTAACCCAGTGGCGGATTTACCGGGGGCACAAGGGGCACGTGCCCCCCCCCCCCCCCCCCAGTTCAGGTCACCAAAAAAAAATTCTAACATGATTTTATTACTACTGAAACTTCTTATCTAGTGCGGAAATTGTCACAGCTTGATTTTACTTCTTAAACTGGCCGTTAATTAATACCAGCGTCCACATGCGTGATTTATGACAACTTATCGGCGGGTGTGAAAATATCGACACCCGTGTGTAATGTCTCTATGCAAAAGCTTTTATGTAAAATACATTTACATGTTGATTGGAATAGTACACATTTGAATTGGTTTATAATTAAATACAATACCGTTTAAGATCGATGATAAGGTGAAACCGGCGTTTTGCATTTGCGCCGATCTGCATTTCATTTGCGCCGATTTTTTCTTTCATTTGCGCCGATTTTTGTTTTCATTTGCGCCGATTTTATTACAGGTAAATTACAGGTAAATAGATATAAGAAGATGTGAGTGTCAATGAGAGAACTCTCCATGTAATGAATTGTCAATCACAACATGTATATAACTGTTGTCCCCTGCTCACCACTGGGAGGTGGAAGAAGGCCTACAAGATACATCTCCAGACTTTTTTCCTTGTTGACCGTATCCGTAGTTCTTTAGCATCTATCTTTCGGACATCTACCACATGGTTATGCTGGATCTGTGTTGTGACAATAAATTCCGTGGTAACTCTGGCTTAACACGATTTTATGGTACATTAGTAAGATATGTAGTTATGTTTGAGAACACTGACCTTCCGATATGTATGGCCCTCGATGATTAAAGAATTTACTTCTCGGTCCGTTTCAATGTGCAATATGACCATCAAGTTACAACGAAGTTCTAGAACAATATGAATCAAAATTAACTTAAACATGGATGAAAAACAATTATAACCAGATGTTACCAATGGTATAGCACAGTACATGTACAAGTTTTAACTTACCCGTAAATCTAATTAGGAGCAAATATTAAATTGGCGCAAATGAAAGAATGAAATCGGCGCAAATGAAAGAATGAAAATTTTCAAAATCGGCGCAAATGTCATACGCCCGGTGAAACTTCTGATCTGTGTTTTGGAGAATAGGTATAAATAATAATTATATTTTTAATGTCGATAAAGCTGGTATTCTTTTTTATTCCAAAATACAGTATTCAAAATAACATTTCCCGTGAATGTACGGTTTTTTTTCTTTCAAAACTGTCTTTTTGTGAATTTATTCAGCAACTAATTAAACTATTTTTTTTGGGACAACTTTCAAGATATGTGTTTTAATCGGAATGTCATCATTTTCAAGGGAAATCAACAATTTGCTCCCCTTTCCCCCGGTCCAGGAAAAATGAATTGACATTTCCTAATGAATAATTATTGATAACCTGAATGCTATTTGATTTTCGTTAAAATTTACGTTGTAACAGAATTTCTCTAAAAGCTAAGCATGCAGTTGTTTTTACTTTTCTTGTTTCAATTACCATGTATTGTACATGTATGAGGCTATGCAAAAGGTCACCATCTATAAGGATATGAAGGTGTTTTACAGATATTAGAATAATGTGCAAAAAGGTAAGTATGGAAGCGAGGCAAAAAAAAATAATAGAAATAGAGGTGATGAAATATAAAGAAAACATTCACATTGTTAATGCAGTGTGCCTGTCCCAAGTCAGGAGCCTGTAATTCAGTGGTTGTCGTTTGTTTATGTGTTTCATATTTGTTTTTTTCTTTCATTTTTTTACATGAATAAGGCCGAAAGTTTTTCTCGTTTGAATTGTTTTACATTGTCTTATCGGGGCCTTTTATAGCCGACTATGTGGTATGGACTTTGCTCATTGTTGAAGGCTGTACGGTGACCTGTAGTTGTTAATGTCTGTGTCATTTTGGTCTTTTGTGAATAGATGTCTCATTGGCAACCATACCACATCTTCTTTTTAATATTGATTGTTGCATGGTTGTTAAACGTCCAGTAACAAATATTTGATGCATGTTTAGGTTATATAATACAGATCAATTGACAGGAATATAAAGTGAAAAATAAAATAAACATGTAGAAATATAAAAACGATGACCTGACCCCCCCCAACAAAACAGCCAAACAAACAAAAAACAAACAAACAAAAATAACAAAAATAACACCCTCTCACACTTGCATATATTTAAAAAAAAAATTATGGTGCCCTCCCCCCCCCCACAGATATCGAGGTCCTGGATCCGCCCCTGGACTAACCTGTTGTTTTTTTAATTCATTAATTTAATTGTACATACATGTATTAGGCTGTTAGATAAGACAAGATAAGAAATTTTATTTCAAGTCGGGTTACATTAAATACAAACATAAAAGCTCTGTAGACATATTGGACATTGGACGGCATTGGTCTCTTGTTGAGAGTTTTTTTTTCATTTGCAATCATATCATCTTCATTGGTTCATATTTCAACATCATTGTGTAAAGCATCACTGGTAGATTGTGGCGAGATTTTTCTCTTTAACATTCCTGCCTCCCCACTCCGAAAAAAGATTAAAAATTACCAAAAAAGAAAAAAAATATTTAAGAAAAAAAACAATTATTTTAAAAATCACTTTTTGTAAACTTACTATTGTATAATTTTAAGTATGCATGCATTGTGTATTGTAAACAGCTCGCTCTGCTAAATGACTTGGGAATACCAATGTGTTAATTATATTTTGTAGGTAATGTATTTAGTAAACGCGATCTGCGCGAAATTCTTAAGCGCAATGTACCACAACAAGTTCGTCAGTGATATCTACGCAAGACCTGCAACGACCAATCCTAGACTCGATAATATGATACCAATAGCACTATAAAGTTGACTTGGATATCGACTCCTTACACGGCTGCTAAACTGAATGGAAAGAGGCCACTGACTTGATTTTGTAAATAAAATATTAATCAAAATAATGATTTGTATTTTATTTAATATGATGTTATGTTTTTAGTGATGTTGATATTTTCTAAACATTTGGTATCAACATAAAGCAAGGACAAAGTGTCTTTTCGTCTCATTTATCTACAGACCTACAAATGGGTTTATCATTTAGCATAATGAAGTTATACAAATAGCTAAAGTCAACTTATACACCGGCACATTTAACTTGTACAGATACAATTTTTTTTCTGGGACAAGTTTGTGAGTGGATGATAAGATAATGACATGGAATTCATCCTCACCGTAATGATTATTATATTGTAGTGATACAAATCAGTATACTATGGTTTATTGTTATATATCATATCAAACTTGAGATATTCTCCCGCTTGCGTGTGCATAGATATTCAGGATTTTTCTACTTATATGTATATACATATAACAAAACATTTTAATATTATAAATTCATCTTTTTTTAAAAGTATTTGATGAGTATTCATTGAAGAAATTAATTTATAACAAGCGATAAGGAATGCTAGTTTGCACTTGATAATGTCTACGTATTCATCATGTTTGCAGATCGGTTAAAACCCCAAAATGTATATTATGTAATGGAAATCTAGGCGAAAGCTGTACACCGGAATGCCCTCACGTCCATCCGATGTAGAAATTACAACTCAACCTTGACCCCATTTTTTTCTGCTGACCAAAGACCCAAAACAAAAATATTCTTTCCTTCTATCTTGCACTTACTTTTTAATGATTTCGCTAGATTTAAAATTCATTAATGTAAGTAAGAATATATTCAAAACATACGATAAGTAAGCCATCAAGCAAATAGAAAACCAATAAAATTGAGAATGGAAATGGGGAATGTGTCAAAGAGACAACAACCCGACCAAATAAAAAACAACAGCAGAAGGTCACCAACAGGTCTTCAATGTAGCGAGAAATTCCCGCACCCGGAGGCTTCCTTCAGCTGGCCTCTAAACAAATATATACTAGTTCAGTGATAATGAACGCCATACTTATTTCCAACTTGTACACAAGAAACTAAAATTAAAATAATACAAGACTAACAAAGGCCAGAGGCTCCTGACTTGAGACAGGGGCAAAAATGCGGCGGGTTTAAACATGTTTGTGATATCTCAACCCTCCTCCTATACCTCTAACCAATGTAGAAAAGTAAACGCATAACAATACGCACATTAAAATTCAGTTCAAGAGAAGTCCGAGTCTGATGTCAGAAGATGTAACCAAAGAAAATAAACAAAATGACAATAATACATAAATAACAACAGACTACTAGCAGTTAACTGACATGCCAGCTCCAGACTTCAATTAAACTGACTGAAGGATTATGATTTCATCATATGAACATCAGGCACAATCCTTCCCGTTAGGGGTTTAGTATCATACCATCATAACATATATGAGAAGAACATATATAACCCGTGTCATGCCAACAACTGTTTTTAGAATATATGTGTTTAGTTCCGACGCAAAGACCTTATCAGTGACTCAATATTAACGCCAAAATATGCAATCTTTAATGACTTGACAACAGTATCGTAATCATATCCCTTCTTAATAAGTCTATTCAAAGGTTTTGTAAGTTTCTGAGGTGAATACTGACACCTGTGTGCTTTATAAAGAATATTTCCATAAAAAATTGGATGTGAAATACCTGAACGTATAAGAAGTTTGCATGTTGAGCTATAATTACGAATGATGTCTTTATACCGATGATAAAATTTAGTAAATGTTTTGAAAAGTTTGCAATACAATATTCGTGTTATCGATGCCCCCTATCGAGTTCAATGCGTTTTGTTAAACCCACCTATAATAAATCCAACAGCGTTGAGACCCCAAAGACAGCTTTTTACATGACAATTTCAATACATGTACGCGCAGATCTTTCAGCAATGAAAATTCGGTATCATAAAATATATAGCACGTAGCTGAAGTTGAAAAGTGTTGATCATATGCACATCGCTTCGACATTTTCTTACAAAACTGATTCGGTCACCACTTGTATACTGTTAAAAATGACAAAATATTATCAACATTCAATTGGATCTGATTTTGATTTTTTCAAGATGTGTAAACACGTTTTAGTATTGGTAAAACTTACATTATCAACAGTGATATTCAAACTCGTACGTCGAAAACATGTTAAATTTCAACTGATTTCATTATTTATATATAGTTTTGTTTTCTCTTGTGCATGTTGTTCTAATGCACAAATGTTTGGAGAAGGGTTAGCGTCTTCAAAATTTTGTTAAGGTAGATCATAAGTAAATCTTTTTTGAGACAGAATTTTCTTATACTTAGCCAAAATGAAGATTTTAGTATGATTTTTTCAGAAATGTAATAAAAAGTATGGGTCACCGTGCTATTTTTCAAGCTATGTGTCGTTGAAAATTGCCTAAATTTGGTTAGATTGTTAATGGAAAATCACATTTGTGTGTATAAAAAAAAATCTATGAGATAGAATTTTTAAATAAATTGTGAAAAGATAGGTTTTGTACTATAGTTTAAGAAAATAAAAAGAAAAAATGGTGTCACCGAACTTGTTTTCCTGCTACAAGTAAAATGAAAAAAATTCCCTATTAGTCTAGTATAAATTTTTTACTAATAGAGTTATCTTCCCTTACATGACTCATTTGAAAGAAATGATTCTAAAAGCAAAAACAAATATATTTGTTTAAATACTTTGAATTATAAAAATAAATTACCAACTTTTCTTTATATTATTAAACAGCCTAACCTTTAAATTGCAAATCTGTCTCCAAATTTGCAGATTTATTCAAATAACTAGACCGATTTTTTACTGTGATTATACAATCCAAGATGGCGGCATATGCGGGTATACCATGTATCTACAACGCCACGCTATGTCTGTGTATGTCCAAAGTCAGGAGCCTGTAGCTCAGTGGTTGTCGTTGGTTCATGTCTTATATTTGTTTCCTGTAAACCGTTTTGTTATGAAGAAGGCGTTGGGTTTCTCAATTGCTTCATACATTTTCATGTTAGGGACTTTTAAAGAGTGATAGCCGATATAGAGTCTTCTCATTGTTGAAGTACGTATACTGTGTCTTTTATATGCCTACTTTGATTAAACTTTGGTGAATAGTTGTCTTAATTGCATCGTACCACATATCCTTATTTTCTAACAATACCATGGCAAAAACAAATCAACCAAAACACAACCAAACACTACGAAAAGAATAAAAACAGCTGTCTACAAAACTAAAGACCCAACCAAACGCTGGGAACACATTAAGTGTTCCGGAAAGTCAACAGATCTAGATCCTTATTATGTACACGATCAATATATGGGTCTTCAAAAAACAAAAGATGTGGTGTATTGCCAATCAGACAATTCACCTGAACAGACGAAATGACACAGAAATGAACAACTATAGGCCGCACCGTTCTGCCTTCAACAATGAGCAAAACCCATACCGCTCAGTCAGCTGTAAAAATAAGATATGATATGATTGCCAATGAGACAACTCTCCTCAAGAGAACAAGTGACACAGACATTAACAACTATAGGTCACCGTACGGCCTTCAACAATGTTTGGTTTCTTATGTTTTATGTCAATAAAATAAAACTTAAATAAAATTCATTTTTATTTCTTCGAAATTTTTATCCAAGCTGAAACCTTTCATTCATCTTCTAAATCAAGAAGAAAGTCGGATATCAGGGCTCTACCAGGCTTGCATTTTCCCTTGCATTTTCCGTCTTCCTTATAACATTTATCTACACACTTCTGCCTCTTTTTGACATCATTATGTTTGTGTTTACACTCCTTCTTACACACTGTTGTTTTGTTTTCACACCGTGTTCTACAGCTCTGAGCATCCACTGATATCAGGAACACAACCAACACAGCAACTGTCAACAATACTTTAGTCTGGAATAGACAATTATGATACATGTACTTTTGATAAGAAAAAAAGCGTCGGCAAATGAACTAACTACAAGTAAAATGGAAATAAACTCATCATAGAAACCAGAGTTGCGTTCAATATCTGAAACGTAAATTTACTGAGGACTTGAACGAGCAGCTAGGCTAGCTACACATAAAACTGTCATACATCTACGTAGCCCTATGTAGCCGCTACGATATTGAACGTAACTCTTGAATGAAATTTTATATTTACGTCATACGTTCGTTTCGTCTACAAAAAGACTCATCAGCGATATTATAAAAATGCTAATAAGGCCAAATAAAGTAACTATATGTTTTACATCATCCCTTCGTAAATTTTACGGACGCCATCACGAGTTGGTTGACCGTTATGGAATAACCGTTTCACAAATGATATCGGATATGTTCCTTACGTCGTAACTGCAATCCCCTTCCCTTTCATGAATTTGACCTACCGAATTAGACTATTTACCGGATTTGTAATCACATAAGCAACACGACGGGTGCCGCATGTGGAGCAGGATCTGCTTACCCTTCCGGAGCACCTGAGATCACCCCTAGTTTTTGGTGGGGTTCGTGTTGTTTATTCTTTAGTTTTCTATGTTGTGTCATGTGTACTATTGTTTTTCTGTTTGTCTTTTTCATTTTTAGCCATGGCGTTGTCAGTTTGTTTTAGATTTACGAGTTTGACTGTCCCTTTGGTATCTTTCGTCCCACTTTTATATTGATGTTGGTATTCAAACTCATATAGTTTGAAACGAACAACAACGAGAGCAGTTTTTTATTTTAATTTATACACTATTAAAATGGGCGTGACGTTCCACACGATGTTGCAATTAGTGACCGTTCCCTAAAATAAGACGATTTTGTTTAAAAAAATAGTTCATGCCTATATTTGAAAAATTTGAAGTAGTTTTTTTTACAGAAACTGAAAATTATCCTTTCGCCAGCAGTTTATTCCCAAATAAATACACGTTATTTTAATTTTGAATTTTAAAAGGAATTTATCTTTGCTGTAACTTTTGTTATTTATTTACATTTATTTCAGTTTCCTATGATTCCTATGTTTAATTGCATGATGATTTCCTTGTCACATGCATAAGATCAAGGCAGGCCTAGTCAAATATTTGGGACTTATGTTATTTTACATTTCCGTTTTTTGTGGTATTACGCATGTACTTTAGTATGATGTAATTTGGTAAAGATATATTACCGTATTTTTTTATTTCAATTTTTCTATAGGGGCTAGTGGTGTTTAACGATTATATTTTCTTTTTACGATTTGAAACTGATAATAGAAAGAAAATATTCTCTAAATCAAAAATGTACTAAAAACAACTATCCCGATATTTCTTTTTAAGAATCTCTTTTGATTAACATTCGAATTGTAACTTTTCACTTATATTATTTTATCATTATATTTTTTTTTACTTAATTATATTATAATTTAACTGGAAAAAAATACTTATCATATAGATTTTATATTAGACGTTGTGACAAAAGACTATACTTCTTGATACGATATTTATTTTAGTTTAAAATAAAAATTGAAATAAATAAATTTGATAAATATCAAATAAAGAAAAGAAAAGAATTTGAAACAGATTTTTGTTTATAGTAAACCAAAGAGAATGATAGACAACAAATAAAAAGCATACACGCAAAAAATAGATAATTAATAATATTAAAAGATAAAGTTATCAAATCACTTACCTGCATCTTTCGTTTAGTTTTGAAATTGAATTGGTAGATTCATCATCAGATCATTATATATCATGTTACTGGGCTCGAGGCCGTCCACATGTGTGCACCGTTTATCTTCATGTGATTAATCAGGTTTGACCAGCACTAAATTAAAAGACCACAGGACAAAATTATCAATTTTAACGGTGACCATATGCCATATGCTACGAACATATTTAATTTTATTATTTATTACAATACGATAGCCCTACGATATATGATCCAACACAAAGATAATTAAAATTATAGTAAATTTTAAAATGTTCATGTTTTGGTTATCTAACTGTTTGATATTTTTTAAATGTTACAAGGCTCGGTCTTAAATTTTCAAATTACATATTTGTTATGGATTCAATAATAAATTTGGTTTAAACAACTGTTACATTTTATTTTCAAAAGTGTACAAAATACTGTCATAGGGTAAATGGTCAGTTAGTCTTTATAACTTTATAAATAGGGCGTTAAATATTGTTACGAATATAAAGTTGCAAACCATTCTTTTGTTCATATAAAAATCCTTCTCCCTTAATAAATTTCGAACAACTGTATATAAAAGATCATAGAAGACTAGTTTGTTTCCAAAACATTTCTTAATTTCTTAACAATATGATTTAAAAAACTAAATTGATATCTATAAGAGGCAGAAGTGTATAGATAAATGTTGGAACGAAGACGGAAACTAAATTGATCAACTGGGGCCGTGTCAATGAAAGTATCCTAGGATATGTCCTAAGATCACTGGGGTAAAGCTGATGACCGTAACTGCATTCACGGTCATCCCAAGATGTCGGATGAAAAATTAGGTCAGTATTTTTATTGTCTGTTAAGTTGTTTCTATATCATTTTCTTTACAAAGCATACTTTGATACGATGTAAATGTATAAAAGATTCACACGGAAGTCACAAATCTCTACCGAGGAACGTGAATTAAACGGGAATTTGGAATTGAAAAATTTGCGAGGATGACCGTAAATCGAAATCGAGATGACCGTAACAGGATTAGCGAATCATAACAAGGCTGACCGTAATTGGTTAAAAGATGACCGTAAATTGTTAAGGATGACCGTAATTTATAAAGAATGACTAAATTTAAAAGGATGACCGTCTATTGAAAGAACTGTCCATATTTGTATGCATTGTTTTTTGTTGAGTTTGTCGCAAAAGGGGCTCGGTTAGTTCTTTTTAACTATTTGGCTTGAAGTTGGATGCTATACAGATGACGAACCATGTATTTGAAGCACGTCTTATTTTTGTCTACCTTTAGGATAATGTTGTCTTCAAAAATTACACCTTTGTTAAGCCAATTTAGTCTTACTCAAATATTAGATGAACCTACTCATTTTACTGAATCGTTGTCATCATTGTTAGACCTTTTTATAACAAATGATGCTCGTATAATAAATTACTGTGGAGTCGGGCCACCTTTATTAGACCAAATACGTTTTCACTGTCCTATAATCAGTCTTTTGTACTTTCCAAAATGTCGTCAAAAAACTTTTAAGCGGAAAATTTGGCTATATGATCCAGGAGACTATGACAGATATCGTTACATTTTATCTGAAAAAATTGGAATTCCGTAATTAACTTAAATAACGTTGAACAATTTACAACCGAAATAACAAAAACTATCATAGAAGCTGCTGAAAAATGTATTCCAAATAAAATAATAACTGTCCAAGTTAACACAGAACACAAAACGGAGGGTACTAAACTTACCAGTATAAACAATGTATATGTTGAAACTCGATGGGAAAAATTATCTGAAAGACAACGCAGTCACAGACTAACTCATTATCACACAATTTTGAATAATAAAACTCCAGCGTATTTAAAAGACTTAATGCCTGATTCAGTAGGCAGTAGGCATGGTCATAATACAAGACAGAGAAATAATATTTCACAAGTCAACACACGGACCCGTTTATATTCTGAATATTTCATCCCTGCAACAACAAAACTATGGAACACTCTTGACTTAAACATAAGAAAATGTGAAACTTTATCATTATTCAAAAAACAAATTAGTACACAATATAGTAAGATCCCAGCGTATTATTATATAGGACATCGTTTTGGTCAAATTCTTCATGCTCGCTTAAGAGTGGATTCAAGCTCATTGAATTCTCACCTTTTCCTTCGTAACTTAGTAGCCTCTCCAAATTGTCGTTGTGGTGATGTAGAAACAAATTCTCACTTCCTGTTATCTTGTCCTATATATACTAATTTAAGACAAGAACTATTGGATTATGTTTCAGTTCTTCCTGTCCAAGTTAACACAAAAACTTTGCTTTTTGGATCAACGGTACTCTCAAATGAGCAAAATAGTCTTTTATTTAGTTTGGTGCAGAAATATATTATTAAAAGTAAACGTTTTAATCCTTGATGTTAATGCTTCATCACTCAATAGCAACCCAAGCATTTCACAATGTATACCATACAATAATTCATGTTTCTATTTATTTTTATTTTTTTTCATTAAATTTTTTCTTCTTCTTTTTCTTTCACCTTTTTCATATTCATATATTTATTACATAGCATGCCTGTATTTATATTTATGTATTGTTCAATAAGTGTACTATTTTTGTAAAGGAGACAGATTTGTAAAAGCAAATTGCTTGTTTCTGATACTGAATATTATTTCCTTTGTATAATATCGTATCATGATGAATTATCTGAATAAATATTGTTTAAACTAATGTTGTCTTATAAATACGTCTTACACCAACACGATTAATTATTTGATACAAAAAAGGTAATACAAATACGGATATTGATATTTCTTAGAAATGACGGTTATATTATGAAAGGTACGGTCATCCTTTATAAATTACGGTCATCCTTTCGAAATTACGGTCATCATTTTACCAATCACGGTCATCCTTATTATATGTTACGGTCATCTTGAAAATATTTTAAAGATGATTTACGGTCATCTTAGCGAATTTTTCAAAGCCAATTTCCCGTTCTATACACGTTTCTCGGTAGAGATTTGTGACTTCCGTGTGAATCTTTTATAAATTTACATCGTACCAATGTATGCTTTGTAAAGAAAATGATGTAGAAACAACTTAACAGACAATAAAAATACTGACCTAATTTTTCGTCCGACATCTTGGGATGACCGTGAATGCAGTTACGGTCATCAGCTTTACCCCAGTGAAGATAGGTCTTAGGACATTATTTAGGATGGTCTTATGACGTGTCTGAGACATGTCTGATGATGTAAAACAAAGCTGTCTTAGGACTGTCCTAACTACGATGGTCCTAGGACCATCTAGGACCCTCCTAACACATTTATTTAATTGAAAATACATGTAGAGATTTGTATGACAAAGATTGAATTGTATTTTAGAACCTATATGTAAAGAGAGGGAGGATGACTCTTATATAGAAAACAATTAACGCAAAATAAAAGTATTATTTTTTTTTACGGAATACTCATAAATACGTTATTAAATATGATAAAAGATATAAATGAATTCAATACGAAAACAAAAGTAAATGGTCACAAAACTTTGTGATATTCGTGCTGCAATTTTAGTACATAAACTAGTTTTGTCCTTAGGTCCACTCGATTTCATTACATGTATCGAATCAGGATTAGGTAAAAAAAAAAGAAGTAAACTTTTGCCATATTTGAATGATTTAAAATATGTTGCTTATGATGATAGTATTGTTTAGGTTTCAAAAAAGGCAGCAATAAATAATTTAATACATGTATATAATAATTAAATCTTTAACAACATTAAAACAATATTTTTTTCTTTATTAACTTTATCTAATGATAGTTTAATTTTTAGTATTGAGTTTATGCCATATTTGTTGTTTTTATTACGTTTTAGGACGATGTTACCTTTAGGACTATCCTAAGACACCTAATTGTTTATCCTACCTTTAGGACCAAATTTAGGACATATCTTATTTTAGGAGACTTTCGTTAACCCGACTTAGGACTAAGACGTGTCCTAAGACCATTATAAGACATGTCTTAGTCCTAGGACAGCTTCGTTGACACGGCCCCTGATTTACACAATAACATCAAGATTTATACAACTGAATAGGTTTCTGAAACACCTTACAATAATCATTTGTTAATAAAAGCATGATATATGTCTATCTGGACAAACACTTGTTTCTTCAATCTTAGTAATAACTATTTTTGTTCTTTAAAAAATATATATTAAGGGTGCTTTGGTAGGATTGTTTTTCTGTTGTTTTATGGATTGCTTTTGGTGCTGTATTTGAAAAGAAAAGATTGCATTTTGTACAACTTTGGCCGGTTTATAGTCTTCTCATTTGAATTGTTTTACATTGTATTTATAGCTGACTATGCGGTATAGGCTTTGCTCATTGTTGAAGGCCGTACGGTGACCAATAGTTGTTAATGTGTGTGTTATTTTGGTATTTTGTGGATAGTTGTCTCATTGGCAATCATTATCCACAAAATGTTAGTAAAAGAGGGACGAAAGATACCAAAGGGACAGCCAAACTCATAAATCCAAAACAAACTGACAACGCCATGGCTAAAAATGAAAAAGACAAACAGAAAAACAATAGTACCCGTGACACAACATAGAAAACTAAAGAATAAACAACACGAACCACACCAAAAACTAGGGGTGATCTCAGGTGCTCCGGAAGGGTAAGCAGATCCTGGTCCACATGCGGCACCCGTCGTGTTGCTTATGTGATTACAAATCCGGTAAATTGTCCAATTCGGTAGGTCAAATTCATGAAAGGGAAGGGGATTGTAGTTACGACGTAAGGAACATATCCGATATCATTTGTGAAACGGTTATTCCATAACGGTCAACCAACTCGTGATGGCGTCCGTAAAATTTACGAAGGGATGATTTCAACTTCACCGTTTGGAACTCTTGGTTTAATAGCTTCCTTGTGGGCAGTAACCCTCTATCAAGAAAATCATGATAGGAAATACAAGCACGGGAATATCGTATCAATTGGGAGATATATACCCCGTATTCAGGTGCTGCTGGAATATTGCTACTTAGAAATGAAAAGTTCCCAATTGGAAAGCTGAAATCATCTCTTTTGTTGTAAAGTTTTGTCTTTAACATACCCTAATTGTCAATTTCTAGATGTAAGTCAAGATATGAAGCCGATTTAACTGTATCTGTAGTATCCTTTATCTCCAATTCGATGGGATAGATGCGATCCACATAGTCACCAAATTTTGAATTGTTTAGTGAAAAAAGGTCATCTAAATAGCGGAAAGTAGATTTAAAGGATATTGCTAACTTCTTATCTTTCTTCCTTAGAAGTTCCTGCATGAAGTCAGCCTCATTATAATAAAGAAACAAGCCAGCAAGTAGAGGGGCACACTTTGTTCCCATTGGGATGCCGACAGTCTGTTGAAAAACACGTCCTCCGAACGTAACAAATATGTTGTCAATCAAGAAATCAAGCATCTTGATAATATCGGTTTCAGAGAATTTTTTGTTTGAATCAGAGTGATTCTTTACAAAGTAGGTTTTATCCCTCCCTAAGACAAGATACTTGTATCTACGTTGGCCATTCTTTTTTATGAAGCTAAGTAATACCAACTCTTTTAATTTGTCTTTTAGTTTGGAATGTGGAATACTTGTGTAAAGAGTAGAAAAGTCAAATGTTTAAATACTGTTACAAGATGAAAGATAGTTAGATTGTATGTACTCTAAAAGATCTTTGAAATTTTTAAGTATCCACATCTGATTCACGCCACCTCTAGAACAGGCAGTTTCACATTACCTTTGAAGCCCGTTTTTGATTGCTGATAAAATAGGTGTTAATAATTTAGAAAGGGGTTTCGTGGAGCACTTGGAAGACCCAGCAATATACCGTTGTTTGTAAGGACACTTATGTTGTTTAGGTATCCAATACAGTGATGGAAGATCCAGTTCTTCATCTTTGGTTGAAATACTAAAGGAACAAAGAACAGACCTATGATTATTCAGGATTTCCTCTTTGGTAAGTGTCGTGAGGGTATATGTTGAGTTTCCAAGTGAATTGTCTATACCTAATTCGTTTATCAAGCAATTAAAGTAATTACTTTTACAGACAAAAACGATGTTATTTGGGGCTTTGTCTGCGGGGACAACAACATATTTATGTGGAGGTCGGATAGGTTTTTAGCAACATTTGGGTCTTTGAAGATTGACGTAGCATAGGCATTGATGGACCCATTCAGTTTCTTAATTCTGAATTGTATTAACGACCTCACTGACTTAATCCATTCGGATAGAGTGTCTACGTCTTCCTTCTCGCGCTTAGCCCATTGCCTGGCATAATCCGCGACTGAATCCATCAAAATTTTAAAGTTGTATTTCCAATTGATGGATGTAGCCTCACGATATTTCGGACCTTTTGATAACACGTTTCGTAGAGAAGTGTTATTAACAATGTTAAGGTCACCGGTAATAACGTGGCCCGCAGGATTATATGTGAATTGGGAACTAGCACAAGTGCAATCAGGAGGTTTAGACTTGAAGTCGTCAATATCAAGATCCTGCAAAACGCGAGGGTAATAATTTTTTTTAGTTGCAATAGGTTTGGTATAGGTATAAGAAATAATTGATACAGACTGGTCTTTGAAATAAGGAGGTGTTTTCGATTTAACTAATTTATGATGAAGTATATTGCCGAGGTTGACGCCATCGAGACCTTTGTTGGCAAAGGAAAGATTTAGAAAAGATCTTTTCTCTTTTTCATCTTTTCCAATGCGAACTGGCTTGAAAAATCTGTGACTTGCAATATCCGAAATTATAGCTTGTAGTTTGTATTGGTTTGAATGAGGGTTTGTAACAGTGGATTCCAAACATAAATTGAACAGAGTATGAAGTTTTGAAAGGGGTAATGAATAAAGTTTCGTGCGAATGTGATGAATACCTAACGGTTTTTGTATGCATGGCAGCAAGTCATTACTAGAGACTTCATGCAGAGAGGGTGATGTATAATGACGATGACCATGACTACGTCTACTTCGAGGAGTCGAGTTGAAAATATTCATCACTTTCACCGAGTTACACGAAGGACTAGATAGAATACCTATACCATCAATTTTGTCATTGCAGCCATACGGTGTTGCAGTTCCCAATTGTTTAATCCAGTAGTCTTCTTTTTGTCTACGGAGAGTCGTTGAAAGATTAGGATTGTTAGAGCTATGGTATATCTTTTCGATAATTCGAACTGTCATAGAAACGATGGAATGATCGGGCTGATTGAAATGCTGGTATAGAATGTCGTTAGCATTGAGGTTAATTTCTGATCTATGACCGCACATACTTTTGTTTAGCCTTCCATTCGTTTCACCGACGTATACCAATCCGCAAAGGTTGCACTCTAATCCGTAGACGACATTTATCGATTTACAATTCAGATCATCGTATCTTCTGGTAAAATATGACTTCTTGGTCAAATTGCTAGTGAATTCAGCATCATTCTGTAATTAAAATAGCACAAGTTTTGCAGCCTTTGGTCTCACATTTTGAAATGCGACAGTGTTGTACTGTGTCATCAACAACCAAAATGTCTTTAAGGAGAACTGAACAAGGCTGTATATGTTTAATATTGCTGTTGTCACTAGGACGATGATCTGAATGCGTCGTGAGTAGTAATTTATGAAGATAAAAATTGCAAAAACGTTATTTGTCAATGACTAGGAGATATCTTATAATTATAGGCGGAAGACGACAAACAATTGATTCAAAGTATTTATATACTTGTCCGCGTTGGAAAGTATCTGAGGACGCGAAGTCAAGTGAACTTATGAAAATGACTCAAACGAACATTCATATTGACACTGAAGAGTTGTTCGATTCATAACATATACACTTCTGTTTTATATTAAATTTCCTATGATATTTTTAAAAGAATAAATTGTTCATTGAGTAATTATGTATCAAGATTTCATAGTGAGATCCTTTAGACAGTTTTCACTATTATTAACAAAATACAAGAGAATGTTTATGTTTTATACTTTAGATGAATATATTATTCTATTATGACATACTTTAGATGAATATATTCTAATACCTAACAGTATGAAACTGGAATTTAAGGAGCCCAAAACATGACTTATTATATGTATTACCTTATCCTGTGCATTTGTTTTGTTTGTGAATAGCCACATTCTAACATTAAGCGAAAACTTGTGTAATATATTATAAAACGAATTGATACTGCCATGGTGAAAATCCGAAATGACAGATAGTCTTCAAAACACAACATAACAATCAACTAGAAACTGAGCAACCGAACCATTGAGATCAGAAAGGGTAATCAGATCCTTCTCTTCATATGGTTGAATGGACAGTGCTTTTAATCAGCATCATATCAAGACCATTGTAAGGACATAAACTCAAAGTCGAGTATGATCTTTATCATAAGTTATAGGAAGATGTAGAAATGAGACATCTCTCCATCCAAGTCACAATTTGTATTAGTAAACCATTTTAGGTAAAGGTACGGTCTTCAACACGGAGCCTTGGCTCACACCGTACAGCAAGCCCAATGTGTAAAACAATTCAAACGGGAAAACCAACAATCTAATTTATATTAAAAACAAAACGAGAGACGAGAACCTCTTATTACCCACACCAACAAACGACAACTACTGAACATAAGATTTCCTGACTTAGGACAGGTGCAAACAAAATACCCATATGAAATGATAAACAATTCAGAAAAAAACTATAAAAACAATAACGCCACTTGCAACTTCTTCTGCCTGTATAACCTTCCGTTTTGGAACACCAAGGAATTTCTTTATCATTGACTCACACGAACACCAAACACGATAACAACATTGATAGGACATGCACCTCAAACAGATTGAAATCATATGCTTGCACAATAGGACTCTTAACCGGATATAAGATCTTGATAATTCTATATCGATCGAAATTATATCTAAATCGTCGGATTCTTTGCTTTTGAATTAATGCCAATTCCCGTGAAATGAACTCATTCTTCAATGCCTTAAGAGATTATACGATTGAAATCATATAAATAAGATTCAGCCAATAAAATAAAAAAAATTGAACAGAGTGTCATTTTTACATCATCGCCGAAAACACATTTAAGAATTGGACTATGACAACATTTTCTACTAAGCTTTTACTAAGTAATTCGGTCCAATTGCTTTAAATCCTTCAATCCTTAATGGTGGATATTTAAAACATACATAGATAAAATACATAAGTTAGAAAGCAATGAATGATGTTGCTAAATTTTATATATGCCTTTTTTATGTTTTTGTGATTCTTTATAAAACATTTGTGTGTTTTCATTGTGATTATGATATATCGATTATAACACAATGTCGACTGCAATACCCATAATTTTGACAATTTTACCCATTAAAATAAATAAGAAATGGAAATAGGGAATGTGTCAAAGGGACAACAACCCGACCATAAAACAGAGAACAAACGAAGGCCAAAAATAGGTCTCCATTGCAGCGAGAAACTTCCGCACCCGGATGCATCTTTCAGCTGGCCCTAAACAAATATGTTTAATAGTTCAGTGATCATGTCTTTTTGTTATGATCATGTATCGTTGTCAATATGCTGTGGATTCATTATTATTCGTTGGAAACCAATTTTCGTGGATTTTGTGGGCAGAGTCAGATAGTTAAACAACGATCACATTCGTTGTAAAATTCGCATCAATCCTCTATGAACTTTACTGGAACATACTTGGTAACTCTTCTGTTGAAAGGATCCTTTATCACTTAACCAACAACATTTGTTGCTGAAACGACAAGACACCAAATAATTTATAAAAAAAATATTAAATGTATTGGTACACTACCAGACGGAACTGAAGGTTAAACAAATCATGTTGTGTACCCATATTATGATATTTGGCAGCTAAACTAACAATATTGGTTAATAGCGATCAGAAACCGTCAAAACAGCGGTTCACCTACAATTATTACTTCTATATTATTAGTTAAAATCGATGGTAGTTATGTCGTTTCATATGTCAAGGAATGTTTTGAAATCCTATACTTATTTCGCTGGTAATAAAACATACATGGTTTAACAATGATATTCGCAGATGCTGAATCTGTACCAAACTCGTTTGTCGCAGTACATGATAGTAAACCAAATTCCTGTATATTGACCAACTGCAACACAGTACCATTGTCAAACTTAACATGGCGTGGTAAACTCGATGATTGATGAAAAAACTACAAAAACAAAACTATATAAGCAGTATAGGTTTTTTATAATGTAGATAATTGTGTTTAAGGACAAACATCCACGCTAAAGACACAGTAAGCTTTGTTCAAAACGAAAACTTGATTTGCTAGTAAATTTACCTGTTTCGGTTTTGTTTTAAGTTAAATCTAAAAAATTATTTTTTTTGAATTTGATATTGTTGAACATTTTGTTATAGTCTCTGTTGAATCCATCTGACTACATCTTTTTTAAGTGACATAAAGCTTGACATTTTGTTCTTGTCTGAGGACTGCGTGTTGACCTCTAGATTTCTACTGATCTTCAGATTGAAACGCATTATAAGCATGCTGTTATCTGAATTTTATATATACATTGATGTTGATTACATAATCATAGTTAAACAGACGGATTCGTTATTTTGCTTACATTCGATGTATAAATGAATAAAAATATTAATCGAAAATGCAAATAAAAATAAAATAAAATGAAAATGTTATATATATATATATAAAAAAAAAATAGGTGCCATTAAAATCGGTGCTAGAGGATTTAATTATTTCACAACTGGTATATATTGTAAAAAAGTAAAATATTTTCGATCATGATTTATGCTTTTTTTTTCTTTTGGAGTGGTTGTGATATAATATACTTTAAAGGAAACATCTTAAATTCTATACTTCAAACTTAACATGTTCAATTAGCAAATCTACCACAAATATGATTTTTAAAATGTTTTGCAAATAATACAAATAAATAAATGCAAGAGTTTAACATATTTATCATCTTTTAACACTCGGGATTTGTAACAAGTTTAGGTCTTTTTTTCAAAATACAATCTCTACTTTCAACACATCATTCGCGTTTCTACCTAAAACAGTATAATAATATTATATTTGGATACTGTTCGATACATGCCTTACCGAATTTAACGTCCATAAAATAACAGGAAGAGGGTGTCCGGTAGCTACACATGTATAATTGATGGAAACACCAGGTTTACTTATAGATGGCTTTGGTGAGGAAACAATAGTAGGTGCATCTATAAAAAAAGATTTTATGGAAGCATTTCATCCCAATATTGTGATACATTGTTTCTAAATTGCATTTAAAAAATAAAAATATATCAAAAAGGGAAAATATCTACAATTAAACATGATATGATACTTTTTATAAGAAGGCACATTTGTTTTCCCAAAACATCTATTTTGTCATTAGTTGTTCGGCTAAAAAAAGCATTAGTATTGCATTGTTTACTCTTTTTTCATGGTAATGAAATGAAAATTATTCAAGTTCGACAGTGGTAATTTGCGTTTGAACTAATTTTAATCGTGAACGAATGTATCGCTTGTCACTAATGAACAATATTTGATACTGTGGATAAATTTATTTTCGTTGGTACCAATTTTCGTGAATTAAAGAAAACTTGCATTTTAGTCGATGTTTGATTTCATGGTTTTCCAAAAGTCTGCATTTAATTATACAGCAAACATGCAACCCGCTGAACTTTTAAATTCGTGGTTTCATCGTACCTACGAAATACAGGTAAAATTGGTATGCTACGAATAATACTTTTTCTTCATTAAAACATTCTTACCGTTTGTGACTTTAAGTATTATGTTTGCTTGACTTGTTCCAGCATCGTTTGTTGCAATACAAGTGTAGATTCCGATAGTGGCATTTGTAACTGTTGATATAATAAAGGTGTCCCCAGTAGCATTGTATTCTTCCTTAGAAATATTCAAGAGAAATTATGATGGAACATTCGCCTATGTTGTAAAACTATAAGAATATTCGTGCATAACGTTGTTTTGACAAATCAATGCCATTCAAATCTGTGTGAAGTATGGGTCTAAGTGAAAACATATATGATTTCGTTTAGAACATGAAGAAAACAGTGAATTTAAAAATAAAAGATGTGGTATGATTGCCAATGAGATAACTCTCCACAAGTGACCAATTGCACAGACATTAACAACTGTTATTCAACGTACGATTTTAAACATCGAGAAAAAAC
Organism: Mytilus trossulus; assembly: GCF_036588685.1. Lineage (NCBI taxonomy): Eukaryota > Metazoa > Mollusca > Bivalvia > Mytilida > Mytilidae > Mytilus > Mytilus trossulus. The sequence goes on from NC_086377.1 coordinate 9,184,375, forward strand.
TTTACCATATAGTCACCTAAAACTCCCCAGAAATGCCCAATGTAGAACACTTAAAACGAGAAAACTGATGGCCGTATTTATAAACTAAATGATGAACGAAAATAAATATTATATACACAACAAACGACAACACCAGAATTACAGGCTCCTGACTTTGGACAGGGGCATACTGAATGTAACGGGGTTAACATGTTGGCGGGCGCCCACACCTTCTCTAGCTTGGAACAGTAGTATAACAGTTCTACATATGAACACACTATAAAATCAGTTGAAAAAGTTTCAACTTATCAGATCGACACAAAGCACAAAAAAGAGTAACAAAATTACAGAGTGGACGTGACAAGCATACCGACACCACAAAGGACATATCTGAGAGTATTTGCACTGTTACTGACAGCTAGTTCAAAGATAGTAACTTAAAAAACACTTTTAAGACTTAATTTATCTGACCTCCTATAAATTTCTAGTAATATGATTGGTTAAAAGCAACTGCGAAGAGACAGTGTATATTTCATAATAGCGAGTAGGTGGTGCTTATTTATTACAAGGTTAGGAGTGTTGGTACGTTCGTCCCTTTTAAAAGATTACGGTGTTGAAGAAAAATCCAACAGGTTTCAACTGACGAAAAAATTAATGATAAACGACTGAAATAAATTCATAAAACACATTTTATAGTATTTTACATAAAATAAATTAACTAACCCAATATATATCGTGTAAGGTCACAAGCACACTATGCAACACAAAATATCAATTAAAAATCATAGCAATTATGTTTGGTTATAATTAAAAGTGGTTTATGTTTTAAATGCCAGATAACTACAAATCCGATTACGAAAACATACATGATTGTATAGCCATTTTACGTCAGGTTTTGGATATCCTGTCACGTTGCAAACTAATTTAGCTTCTGTATAATAAAACTTTTCCACCTCCGAAGGAGCTGTTATAACTGGAGATACATGCAAGATGTGTTTTGCTGAAAAATATATGAAAAGAAGTACAAATAAATTCCTAATTAATATATCGATGACGGACTGAGCTGACACGAAAACAAGTACACACTACACTTGAAACCTATGGAAATCCCATTTAGGATTTTGCACAAACTAATTTTTAAAGAAATTAGCTTGATTATGACAATTGTCCGAAAACTTTTTTTTTAAAAAAATCCAAGTCCTATGATTACACTAACGAAATATTTCCCCCCTGCACCTGAACAAACCGTGATGATGATTTCTATTTAAATCTAGTGTTTTAGTTAGGTAGTATCTAAAAAGAAAACGTACACAATGTGGTTACTACTTGTAACACATTCAACTGTAAATAAAGCTAGTAGGTTGTGTTTATCTATTCACATTCAAGTCCAACCACGTTACATAAATAAGGAAAGATGTCATAACATGTGTCTAGTGTATAAAGTAATTTTAAAGAAAACAGAGCACTGATATTTTCTAAAGTATTGAATTTCAAAGTTATTTGCTATAGTATAACCAACTGTTGATATCCAATTGTCCCCAAATCACACTGTATCATCAATTAATTAGTCTAATAAGTGATCTTGATGATTGAAATTGTATTGAAAATACGAAACTTCGTTTGAGACAATTTATCGAATCAAAATGTTTTTAAAAGCATTGAATTATAAATGAAGCAATATGCAAACTTATAATTTGAGCCTTAAAAATTCAAAAAATATTATATATTTTCACGAGAACCTAAAGGTACAAGAATTTTTTTGTAATGTGGACGAGAGAACAGTATGAAAGTTGAAACAGGCGTATTGTTATGCTTTTACTTTTCTACATTGGCTAGAGCTATAGGGGGAGGGTTGAGATCTCATAAACATGTGTAACCCCGCCGCAATTTTGCGCCTGTCTTAAGTCAGAAGCCTCTGGCCTTTGTTAGTCTTGTATGGTTTTAAATTTTAGTTTCTTGTGTATTATTCGGAGTTTAGTATGACCTTCATTATCACTGTACTATTATGCATATTTTTAAGGGCCAGCTGAAGGACATCTACGGGTGCGGGAATTCTCGCTACGCTACATTGAAGACCCATTGGTTGCCTTCGGCTGTTGTCTGCTCTATGGTCGGGTAGTTGTCGCTTTGACATATTCACCATTTCCTTTCTGAATTTTATTAATGGGGTTTAAAAGTAAATAATATGATATACCAATGACATGTATATGTAGTGTTTTTATATCAGTCCCTGCTCTGTTGGTTGCTATACACATATAATATCCACCATCATCTATCGTGACATTGTTAAGTACTAAATAATGGGCTATCTGTTTTGTATTATTCTGCAAGTTCGCCTAAAACGATTTGAGAAGCAATTTGACAACAAATAGGCAGCGAAAAAAAGAATACATCGAAAATAAAGGTGACATAAAAGACCAAAAAGAATACAAAATGGCGAACATATTGACAAAAAAACCATTAAACGCAACATACAAGTATGACTACTGATATACCCACCTTAGTGTTAAAAATCCCATTAAAAAAACAAAATTACCGTGAATCTTCTTAACAATTAGTTGATAGGCTTTTTACTGAAACACAAAGGACGATGTTTAACGACCGATTACCGAGACCCTATATATGTAAATACAATTTCAAATAAAGGCTTTACTAAAAAAAATATATCTTAACAAGTTTTGTTACAAAATATTAGGATCGATTTAAATTAAACGTACGTTTACGGCTCTCCATTTTATTTCAGGCGGAGGAATGCCTTCGGCAAAACAAGGTATTTCCGATAGAGGTGTTCCTTCGTTCAATGTCCTGTCTAATGGTATGATGATAGTTGGAGGAACTGATACTTGAGATCCTTGAAAGAAAAATTTGACGAAAATACAAAAACATATGAGAATATAAGAAGATTCAAATTACAATGGTTCGATTATTGGACAGACTTTAAATAGTCACAAATCAACATTATGTGTGGCTTCATTTAGACATATATCTCAACATGATCAAGCAAAATATATCTTTCTGATTACCAAGTCCTAATACTATTTTAATCTTTGAATACATCGTTATGGAATCGGGTTTCATTTGATAATCGTTATCTACCACTCATTTGACTTTGGTTTTGATGGGAAAAAAATATAAAAAAAATAATTTATATATCAGCTTAAATAATGTTTATTTCTTTCACAAGGACTGCAAGCAAACGATTGTTCTTTGTTTTCCAATATATTTTCTTAGAATAAGAACTTACGTTTTTGACAGAATGTTCCTGAATCCCCCATCTGACACTGACATATGTATCCGTTGAATTGATTGACACATGTTCCTTTATTTTGACATGGGTTACTAACACATTCGTCTTGTTCTGAATGAATAAAACATATTAAACTGCGCATCTCTTAAATGAACACTTTTGTCTTCTGTTGAAAAAAAAAAACCCAAAACAGAACGCATACATAAAGTTTTGACGTGTAAAAACTTCATCTGATTAAATATGCAAAATACGGTTCACACCTACCTGTATTGTTAAGTGATATGTGCTATTTGGCTAAATAATATCAAGTTGGTGCTGGTGAAATCGTTTCAAAAAGCAACGTGTAAAACGGACGACGAATCAAGATCCCAATGTGGCGGTATAGTTTAGCCAACAACCGACGCCCTAATCGGTTGAAAGAATACTGCCCCATTGGCAGTGCGTTGTTTGTCATGCATTTTCTGTTTTGTTTTTAAGTACTCATTTCAAATTAGGTAAACACATCACATCATTTATATATAGAGCGGGTTATAAAAGCACGATTATGAATCCCTGAGGTACTATCGACTGTAGTATCAGTCGTTGAAACTATACTGGTCAATATTCTGTGGGACAAAAAGATATAAGTATTTCATTTTTTTTTTTAGAAAAGCAAAACATATTGAGGTATAGTTGAACAAATTTCTTACCTAATGACTTGTATACATAAATAAATAAATCTATTTATTTCTTAGTGCAATTGCATGACAATATTGTTTCAATGAACAGCGATTATACACTATATAATCTTTATTCGCGAGGTTTATTTCACCTCATATTTGATCCGTTTGCCTTTTTATTTACCTTACCGCTAGAGAAACCAATAATCCACTTTGATGTGATCGGTAAAATAGACACAATTCCTATCACATTTGTGCAGAAAAAATATATTGATGATGATATATAAGTCAGATAATGCTCATATTATGGCTTTGCACCGTTGGGTGTCAGAATTGCTCAAAACATGATCTCCCTGCGCCCTGTCGTTTTTTCACAATCCTGGAAAACATCTGTGTACGTATTATATGATAAGGAAAACAATAAGTATGCATTATGTAGATCTATAATATCTTTTATAGTTTGTGTTGTTGTGGAAGTGCAAATGATCTTATACAAACCACTCTCACAATTTATTCCAGTGAATCCGGACGGACAAGCACACGTGTAACCGTTTATTTCATCAAGACACACTCCGCCATATTGACATGGGATGCTTGCACATCCGTCTATATCTATTAACAGAAAAATAATTATCTTATAGAGTAAAATTTGTGAATCGTAAAATGTGTCAGGCCTTAAACAGCTATCTTAAGAGAAAAGTGATGTTTGTTATTGACAGCAATACGGTACCCTATGTGGTCGTACATTCGTACATGAGCGCCAGTTGGTCTCTGTTAAAGAGTTATCATATTAGAAATCTTATCACATCTCCTTATTGGTGTTATATTAATCGTAATATATAAGCTTCATAAAATGTTTCTAGATAATATCTTTTGGAGTTAAACAAATATACATATTTATTAGAGTATATATTACATATTGTGTGTAAATATTCAATTAAAACAAACAAATTGTCTTTTATTTTGTGGATCTGCTTCCTTGTATTCAAACTTAACAAACATAATATTGTCAAAAGATAAGATGAATCCTTTTAATAAATCTCTCTCATCTTAATTGAAAGAAAACCTCTTTCATTTGACAAATTTCCTGGATGCATCTTTGTCAATATAATGAAATAGATAGATTCTTTGACCTTACTTTTATTTCTTCTCAGACATTACTTTTATTTCTTCTCAGACATTACTTGTTTGTAAAGTAATTGTATACAAGAGTTTACAATGAATAACTGCATGTTTACGTCAACATAACATCGAAAAGTTCATCAAGTAAATGTGACTTATTCCGACATGGTCGGTCTGTTGTAGGTATTCCACATTTCTGGTTTTGATATAAATTAGACCGTTCATTTTCATGTTTGAATTGATTAACACTATCAGTATAAGCCGCAATTAGCTTGCTGGCAATATAAGCATAGGCTCTGTGTTGGAGATCGTACTTCGACCTATATTTGTTAATTTGTTTTACAATGTGATTTGATGGAGATATGTCTCATTGGCGCTCATAATACATCTTCGTATTTATTTTGTGTACTGGTATGGCATCTATTTGTATTGAGTGTAATGGATATTTGGTCGTTGTTTCTTCTTTTCCGTTATATTTACTGTTCTGCATTTTTATTTCTGATTTGTTTTTTTGTGTCTACTAGATTTTTGTTTATATATATTATATATCAAACTGTTTTAATACCACTACAGTTTCGCACCCGTCCTTGATCGTTGTGCAGGGTTTCTCAGTGTTTAATCCGTTACTTTTTTTTTTTTTTTATCGATAAATGAAATTTGAGTATCTGGTTAAGTATTCATTGCTTTTATGTTTTTACATACCTGTTTCACAATGATCACCTGCATATCCAGCTTTACATGAACAAGTATAACTATTAACCCCATCATGGCATGTTGCATTATTGAGACAAGGATTACCAGCACAATCGTTCACATCTATGAAATAGTAAACCAATCAATCTGAGTCGTCTTTAGGATATATGTTTCTTTAAATATTTAGCATACTACAACAGTAGTGTCGAAAGGTAAGATGATTCCTTGTATTGAATATAAAAAAGAAAATGTGGTATGATTTCCAATGAGACAACTGTCCACAAGAGACCAAAATGACACAGACATTAACAACTATAGGTCACTGTACGGCCGTCAACAATGAGTAAAGCGCATACCGCATAGTCAAATATAAAAGGTCCCGATATGAAAATGTAAAAACAATTCAAATGAGAAAACAAACGGCCTTATTTCTATACAAAGAGGTGGACGAAAAACAATTATGTAAAACATAAACAAATGACAACCACTGAATTGCAGGCTCCTGACTTAGGACAGGTCCATACATAAATTATGTGGCGGGGTTAAACATGTTAGCTGGATTCCAACCCTCCCCTAACCTGGGACAATGGTATAACAGTACAACATAAGAACTAACTATAAAAATCAGTTGAAAAAGGCTTAACTCATCAGATGGGATAAGCTTCCTAAATGCATCCTTGTCCATATATGACCTTTTTCGACATGGATGGTCTGTTATATGTATTTCTCGACATCATGACATGTTGCATTATTGAGGCAAGGACTACCAACACAATCGTTCACATCTATCAAAAAATGTAAAATAACAACCAATCAATCCTTTTCATAATATGTTTCTTCTAATATTAAGTATTATCAACAGTAAACCAAAGTTTTCATATACATATTAGCTGCGTCTGATAAAAATCGAACATTTTCAAGGTCAAGTTTACATGTGCAAGTATAAGGTTTCAATTGATTTTAGAACATCCAATTACAAATTAGAAAAGATGAATTTGAACTGTTTTGAAGAGTTCTTATGTCAGCTCAGCTCAATTTTCAAACAGGACTCATTGGTGGCCTTCGGCTGTTGTCTGCTCTGTGGGCGGGTTGTTGTCGCTTTGACACATTCACATTTACCTTTCTCAGTTTTATATAAATTACATATATATTTCTGCCAAACTAAAGTCATATTCGTAGTTTAGATTTGTTAAATCGTAATATTGATATCAAGAAAATGTTCATCCTACAATATGTTATATCTTTGAATGCAAAATGACGTTAATTTAATGAATTTATAGAAAACAAATATAAACTCTTTTTTTATATTATTAATTAATGTTTTCTACACAAGGAGATGCTTGTAACAAGTCAATAATTACAGCTGGTTTTCATTAGTTTGATTTGTTTGCGCTTTTGATTACACTAAATTTTAAGAGACCTTCTGTTTTCATTTTTTTGTTTGTTTGTTGAATTTTACCGATATATATAAACAATGGTAAATGTCATATATATCTCCATGCCATATATATCATGTACTGTAGTACGCCGCTATATTAAAACTGACGAGGAAAGCTAGACCAGACGACCACCTGAGCTCTCAAAAAAAGAGCTTTCGCTGGCCATGTGGTACATTTCCACGTCAGTTTTAATATAGCGGCGTACTACAGTACATGATATATAAGGCATGAAGATGTTATTGTTACAAATCAGCTAAATTATCTATAGTAAAGGATCCTGTAAATCAATGTAAGATACAGTCACAGAAAATAATTATATTCATAAAAACGTCTGAGTCAGTGACAACTCTACAACAGATGTATCCATCGGATCGCCATCAATGATGGTGATACATGGCTGTGTACATAATGTATATACAACTCGTCTAAACATCAACCCAACAATGTTAGATCTGTAAATTTGCTTTCGCAAATGTTTGGTTCTTCCCTCGCCGGGATTCGAACCCATGCTTCTGTGGTATAGTGACACCAAATCGCCTGCACTGCAGCCGTTCCGCTATATATACAGCTGTTAGTATTTTTTATTTATATTTATACAATATAACATAATTTAAAATATATATATACCATGTCAGACATAATATAGTACCTTAACATTAAGATTATTAAATATACATATCTTAAATAACAAATAAACAGGTTTCATTGTTATCAAAATACTGACCGATATTACACAGAACACCTGTATATCCATGATTACATAGACAGGTAAAGCCACCGTGGTCTTTTACACAAGTAGACCCATGCTGACATGGTTGTTCAGAACATTGACCTTTGAAATTTAAATATGTTAATCTTTTGGATTTCAGTTTAGTAATCTAATTAAGCAAAACAGTGTTTCAAATATACAGTTTTATGTTCATAATCTTATATTTAGCATTAATATATTTTTGTTGTATTCCTTGATCATTTGAGATTTTCTTTCAACAATGCCGATTCCAGCTTTCCCACTGTCAATTTCCCGTTTCTCAGCAGTATGATAACTCTGCTATATCTTTTTGACATGTAAAAGGTTACGTGCATTAAAGTACTCATTCAGGCACAGTATTAACACGAGCAAATCACTGCGCACTTAATGTTAGGATTAATAATGAAAAGTGACACTGTACAAGCCTTACGTTTCGTAAATTCTACGACGTGTTTGTGTCTCAACTCACAAGACATATGTTTTCGTTGACACACATCTGTAGATATATATTAAGCCGATTGTGTCATACACCCGATTGTGATATTTTGCTGAGTGTAAATAAACTTTTGTAGGTGATTATCGGTTTAAGTCCTTTTAGAGTTTTGTGATTCCCATAGGATTTGTAACTAACCTTGATTTGTTTTGTCCTATTCAATAAACGATACGCAACATCTGTAAACTACCGCTTCTTTGTCTGTATATATAGTTTCTTATTACCAATTTTATACTTTTGTCTAAATATGTATTCGCACGACGATTGATGCTTGCATGTTATATTATAAAAAAGGAGATGTGTATGATTTCCAATGAGACAACAATCCACCAAAGTTCAAATGAATTTGATGTTACGAATTATAGGCAACTGTATAATGGTCACGAATGAAAACAATCCATAACGTATGGTCGGATATCAAAGACACGACATCAGTTAATTAACCCTGAGTACATAAAAAGATCTTGATTTTTAGAAAAATATCCAGATGAAAAAGTATCTGAATTCGGAATTAAAGATCTTGACAATGTGTTTTGTTGTTGATTTGTTCCTTTCGTCTTGGCAAGGTAGGTATGAACTTTACTTCAAATAAATGCAAAATCAAGTCGAAAAAAGTTCATGCTGATATATCATGTATATTATTGTCCGTATTCCAAATTTGACGGATATAAAATATCATACCACAAATCGGAACATTACAAAATTCAAAACGAGAACTTTCAGCTTCTGTATAACACCACGGTTTCATCAAAACACCATTGGGGTTCCTGCAATTGTTATGGTTTTCATGAAACATGACATAAGGCGAATTTACCGATTTCCAATTCAAACATGTCTGACCACTTGTTGTTATTACTTTTATTCCAGTGTATGTAGACCCATTACTGATTCGTTCGTAGCAGTAAATATCTTCAATGAAATGTATTTCAATATAAATATACACTTGTGTGGTAATATTTATGTACATGTATGTGTTATAACGCCTTCTAGTTTCATTTTGTTAATATCGAAACATGCACAAACAGTCTGCTTCTTTTTGCTAAGACTACATTTAGATTTTTGTTTGTTTATGCCATTCTTTATTATATTCATGGTTCTGAACATAAACATCACGAAAAAGGAAATTGTAACAACGATCAACAATACCTACATGTAATAACTGCACATCAATAATTAAGCAAAATACCTAACACATTTTTGAAACCCACATGATAATATCTTAAACTCATCTTGATTACCATCCCTTTCAATTTGCAATATATCGGTCTATAATACATTAACTGGCTGAATTTAAATATCGTGCTATGCTAATTACTTATGGAGTTCCAAAATAATACAATTTGTGCTAACCATATTTAGTCTTCCTTAACGTATTTGACTTATCACAGCTAATGGTAACGTTTTGTTGGTGAATTATAGCGCAAATGTTTGTCGTTCAGCATTTCAATTATGAGGTTATTAAAAAATAAAAACATTTACGAGTAACACATATAATTTAATAGAAAGGTTCGATTATCTCCAATATGTATAGAACTTAAGGACCCAGAGGCGGACTACAGTATGAACCTTAGCAAAAAATTTTAAAGTACAATATATATACAGTTTATATACATGATATATGATAAAACGACTTACCACAAACCGGAAGTGTACAGTACTCATAATCAAAGACCGTACCATTTGTATAACACCAAGGTTATGGAAAACTGTTCGGATTTCTGCAGTAATTATGGTCCTCGTGGTAAGGAATATAAGGCGAGTTCACTGTTTTCCAGTCCAAACAAGTTTTGCCTCTTTCTGGAGTGTTGTATTTTCCAAAATAAGTAGATCCATTATTGATTCTACTATAGCAGTGGCTATCTGTAAGAAAATGTACCAGTGTATCATTATAAACAAAATGTCAGTTATTATATTACTGAACACACTATTGTATCTATCTAATGAAAGGAATATAAATATGTTTATAATATTAATCCATGGTAAAGTATATGCTGCGCTAAAAGAGGGACGTGATATACCAGAGGGACAGTCAAATTCATAGATCGATATGTAACCCCTACAGATCTAGATAAATCTGTCTAAAGTCGTTATACTTCACTAGTTTTCGTTGGTTTAAATATTCGTTCGTCGTTGTTTGAAGCCGTAGGTTTTCTCGTTTGAATTTGTTTAACATTCATCAACTTAAGTAACTCATAGCTGCTTATTCGATGAGGGTGTGGTTTTTTGTAAAGACCGTACGTCTCTGATCTTTGATAATTTTGTTAGTATTATAAGTAAATCGATAAGATGTAAAATTGAGAATGAAAAAGGGGAATGTGTCAAAGAGACAGCAACCCGACCAAAGAGCAAAAACACCCTAAGGCAACCAATGGGTCCTAAACACAGCCCGAAAATCCAACCCTTGGAAGATGTAGTAAACTGGTCACTTAATTATAGAATAAATACCTCACAAAAAAATGAATTTGAGGAAAAGATTCACTGTAAACCGTGTTTTGCAAAATGTGATATTATATGTGGTTCCGAATAAGTCATTCCAAATCCTGTCAACATTTCTCTGTATGCCTCAGATTATCAATTTGCCCGCCTTACTAAAGGCTGATTTACATATAACTGTATAACTGACGCACATGGATTTCTCACTCACATCAATGTAGTAGTGTAATTTTTACATCTATTTAATAATAATAAAAATATCTTTATAAAGTTCTTCAAATTAATTGTATTTATTATAAACGTTTTAAATCTTGAATGTTGATAAAGGAATATGATAATTTAAACTCAAAGCTACACTTTATTTTATATATTTAGTTAATGATTATTCAGAAGGTTTTTAAAAAGATATATAATGTTAAGGAGGGGTATTCACGAAAAATACCAGTCAAGACAATGTTAAATTTCACGAGCCGTAAGACGACGGAAATTTATTCTCAAGACTGGTATTTTTCACAAATACACCTCAAGAACATGATATATCTGTTTAATTACACCGAATGTTAATGTTCTAAAACGCATTGAAGATAGTAACGTTAGAAGCGTCCAGTCGGATAGAGTGTTTTTTGGCAAATACCATGGCAGAGCGGGTAAAAAAGGCATAACCGTTTGGCAAACATCCCGGCGGCGTTAAACAATTATCGATATTCGTTTGATAACAGTGAATTAGTGAAAAATACACTGGCTATCAATCAATCAAAACCTAGGATTCTTACATAAGGTGTTATAATCCTTAAAATTACGTATATGATTGTTTATTGTGATTTCGCGGTCAATTTATATTTTGTATTGACCAGGTAGATTTGAACGGGAAATTGGAAATTGTAGTCGCATGCTATTGTGTATCCCGAGTTCAAAGTGCCTGTATTATTGTTTTCATTCATTGTGGGTACAACATATTACCTGATTAATAATGTAAGTTAACTTCTTTGTTATATAGTTCATATTGTCACATGTAAATAAAAATCTAAGCCAAGTTTCTATTGTATTACTTCGTTCTTCTCGTAAAGTTTGGTTATTACATTAGTATGATAGATGTATCCGAGAATATTTTATTTAACATGGAACAAGATAATTTGCGTAGCTATTTGATTATTGACACTGATAATTGATATTTGATAAATGGCGGCATATTAGACAAAATAAGGAAAAGTGTTAAATTTGATATTTATCAGTACACTTATATTATACCTTTAAATGATAGAGTCCGAATGTTTATAATTACATTTTGGTTTTAGGACTCCATTGATGAAGTTGTATAAAAAGTGTTAATTGTGAACTGTGATATGCCTTGCCAGTAAAACTCTTATGAAGGTATCATAATGATAAATTAAAGTACACGTGTCATCAATTTACTGAATATATTTAATATTGAATTAGTATTATAGTACACAGTAATAAAGAGCATTGGATTTTACTATTACAATATGTGATAATATGTAATTTAAGATACTTTTGTATTATATAATAGAACTGTTATTTATAATGGTGATATTGTTATTTCAGAGTTTATTTCTTATACTGGTATTAAATCATCCGAACCCTATAAACAGAGTTAGTTATTATGTAATCCAAGAATTGACCCTGTTACATAAAATATATTCGTAATGTTTAAAAAAACATTATACAAATGTATTAAAATTTGAACGATTTGTCATCGCCTGTTATCGTGCATTTTTTGATTGATTCATATTCACCTAGATGCCAGTAGCTTTTTTTATTTGAATTCAAGTTGAAAACACATTCAATAATACAAAAGATAAGTTTTGTTATATATAAAGGAATGACACAAGTAAATGACACTAGACATACTGACGAAAATGTAGCCTTACAACAGGTTACCTAATGAGAAAGTTTTTGCATAGGTTCTCAATTATTTAGAGAGGGTGACCCTCTCCGGATCACAGCATAAAATCTTATTTCTCCATTTTAACCAGACGGGGGTGTTTATATATGCATTCCACAAAACCTAAAAAAATGCTCCACTATGACAGGGGATTAATTTCTGGTTAGATAAAAGTCCAGATTCATTATACGTTTGCAACTAATGTTAAGTATACATTATGTGTATTTAACAGGATTTGTCCTATATTGGCGTAAATGAGTCTACAAATACGACGGTAAAGAGAAACATTAAATGTTACTGGCGTATTACTGATAACATTGCCGGCCGAAAACCATGCTACAAATCTCTCAAAACTTCAACACAATTCTAGCCAGATTTGGTTTGATTGCACAGGTATACAATTTAAAAGTTTATAACGCTGCAAAGTGAGCAAAAGTTGTGTAAACATTTGTAAAAAAATACAATCAAAAACAAAGTGATGATTAAATGATTCAAGCATACCTGTTATATTTTCTTTTGCCTTAAGGAAATTCTCTACCAATATCAAAAAGATCAAAAATGTTATTTTGAGAAACATCACTTATATAGAACCACTATCTCTAAATGTCTGCATTTCCAAAAAGAGAAAGACTAGATAAGTGTTTATCTAGTATGTTGTTAAGTCAAAATATAGATAAAAGGAACGGTACATTTTGTATGATTGATAATTATGTGGTCACTTTTTTTTAAAATAAAGATTCATGTCAACCTATCATTTTGTTTTTTAACAATGTCGTTTGGGTATTTTTAAATAATTTTGAAAAGACTAAGATATCTGAATGAGTTTTCATATTATATATTATGGTAAAGGATGTGACCATATCAAGTCAGCAAAGAAGCTCAACAGTTGACACATTCGGGCTACAAAAGATCATCTGAGTCTATGCAATTAAACATTTCATACGAATAACCTGCAATTCACATGTCAAATTCACATTGATGGTGCTCGAAATAAATCAAATAGATTAACATTTATCAATAAAATCACAACAAATGTTTCAAAGTGCTTATTAAATGTTAGTTTAGATTTATCTTATCTTGGTCAGAATATCAAAAACCTTAAGTTTTACGTTGCATTTGGTAACACACTGATCTTTAATAGGGGGTATATTAATGATATTTGAGTGTACTGATTTATGATGACTAAGTTGATGAAATTGAAACATTTGTTGACAAAGATTTGTTTAAGGAAGGATCAGTTTTCCTAGCAATCTTTTCCCATGCGACCTTATTTGAAGAGTCTGTAAATAGCAATATTCAAGAGGATAGCTGTAAGTTTATATTGGTCCAGATTGGGATTTGTAGCATTGGGTATCAAAGTCTAACATTGTACAGAAAATTCAGTTTTCAAACTACATGTAACGTGATATATAGCTGTTGTATAAATGACAGATGATAATTTATAGAAACATCGTGTGCATATGACGATGACCATGACTTCGTCTACGTCTTGGGCAAAGTTCAATTAATAATCACATTCACTGAGCTACAGAAAAGACTTTAGAAAATACATATACCATCAATCTTATTCATTCAGAACAAAATGGGGTCGCATTTTCAAGTCATCAGATTCAGTAATCCTTTCCCAATCTACAGTAATATTAAAGTATAAGGATTATCAGTCAATTGTGTTCGATGATGCGAACTTACATAGACATGCTTGATTGTCTGACGGTACATTTTAATTTTTGTTCACACATTGTTGTCAGTATAATGGCATTTTTAATCGACTGTCACATTAGTGACACATTTAGCAAGATATTTCTACAAGGTTTAATCCACCATTTTCTGCATAAGAACATGACTATGCCAAGCTCTTTTTTACTTATCAAACTCTCATGAACAAATACCTTTGTTCATTTTTCTATAAGGGACTCATCTGTGGGACTCGCTATAAAATGATCTGCATGTAAACCAAAGTCAAAATTGAAATTCATTGACAGCCAGAAAAATTGTACTAAATATGGACTAGACTAAGTATGTGCAAATGTAAATATGATAATACTAATACCTTGTATTTGTGGTCGAGATTATAGCCCACCATGACCTTAAATTTGTCTTATATGGGTCAGAACAACATAATATAATCTCAAGAGCCACTTCAAATATATCAAACACCAAGTTACCCTTATACATACTTAGGCGTGTTTTTATTATTATATTTTTTTTTTATCTTACTTAGTTTATAAAATTGTTACTGCGGAATTGAACTCATCGTCAGGTATAGTTTGCTTTGTTTTTCATGGGCATTTATAAAATAATATCAGAAACTTATAAACGTGGAAAATTTGTATTAATTATAATATTTGTATTTTTGTTTTAGGTCGATGTGAAATAAGCCTTCTGCTATGAATTTCCTAACAACTGTTGTCACCATCATCTGTGTTTTATCGATTCCTCAATGTGATGCTCAATTTGATCTCAACAGTATTGTCAGTATACTGCAAACTATGACCATTCAACAAAAAGCGGCATTTTTGCTCGATTATTTAAACAACCCGGAAATTTTTGATAGACTTGAACATATATTTGTTAAGGCTCAAACATTGCTTTACGAGGAATCAACGTTAAGACCCGATATTACGGACCATCTTGTACCATGGACGATGGATGAATTGCCAAACCTATTGCAAAGTCAAACATTTGAAAACTGTTTTCATATGTTTGCCGAAGAGATAAACAAAGCTAATGTAAGGATCGTTAACAGAACAAACGAATTCACTGTCATCTCTGGAATATTCTAATGCAATTATTTTGTAACAAATGTTCTGATTGGATGACAGCAAGCGTAAAATTCTCTATCTCCTTGTCTGTAACTAAGGAAGCCGACATTTTGAATTTCGGAATATATTGACATGTTATTTCTACAATAATAAACAAAAAACTCACTTGTTGCGCCTAAAAATCTTCTTTTTATCAAATTTTATTACATTCTGAAGCGGCACAGAAGCCGGAGAACGCCCAGTGTTAATGTTTGACGCCGGAAGCATACCTATGACGTCACCTAGTGCAGGCACCAAAGAAGATAACATTTTTTCGCGGAATTTTCTTTTATAAAGATTTTACACTGAAATAATGATTGCAATTTATTTATAAACTTGTTTTGCATTAGAATAGAGATAACCGTATTGTATTTGAAGCTTTTCGGACGTCCATCGGTAGTTTTACTGTCGCAAATACCCGTTTACCTGTCTCCGCTCCGCGTCGCCAGGTAAACTAAATTTGCGACAGTAAAACTACCGATGGACGTCCTTAAAGCTTCAAATACAATACAGTTATCTCTTAATTCTCACAGATGGACTGGCTAGATGTTATTGATAAAATATCAGCTGACATTTTTCAACATTGGATGGTGACCCAAGGGTCAGACAAAATCGTAGCTAAGAAAATCGTTACTTCTGTATTTGCTGAAATACAGAGAACCATTAGATCTTATATTCTTCCTGTATTACCGGGTTTACTTACAGAAATTAGCAAGATCAAACCCGAATCTGAATCTCCGCTCCCAACAGGTGAATCTGTTACACCAACACATGGGGGTCAATTTTCAGATCCTTTGATATATGCTGCTTTTCTTTTGAGTTTTTCATATCGGGCTATCATCCTGTCTGAAATGGTACAATGTGGTATACAGAAATGTTGGTAGTTAAACTGTAACATGATCTCAAACACAACACATACTACACCATGTACACCAAAAATACATCGTATTTAAAGATAAATGAAATAAAATTTAAATCGACTGAGTATAGAGAGATCTAAAAAAAATTAAACATGTAAGATGTTGTATGATTGTCTATGACACAACTAAATAAAGAACAAAAAAAAAAAAAGCAAAAAAAAAAAAAAAACGTAAAACAAACAGAATTCAATGATAAGTTCTGAATAACATGCCCTTCGGACAGGTGCCTGTTTATAACACTTGAATTAATGATAGATTATAAACTATTGTTTAAGTCGAGTATAAAATGTTAGATGCCTATTCAAGATGAATATGTTATTGATTACTTAGGTTCATTGTATGTTGTAACGAAATATTAATAATGCATGCCAGTGATGGACAAAAATACCAGAGAGACAGCCAAACTCATAAATTGAAAATAAACTGTCAACGCCTGGCTAAAAATTAAAAAGACAAACAGACAAACAATAGAACGCATAACACAACATAGAAAAACTAAAGAATAAGTGACACAAACCCAACAAAAACTAGTTGCGATCTTAAGTGCTCCGGAAGAGTAAGCGAATCCTGCTCCACATGTGACACCCGTCGTGTTGCTTATGTTATAAAACATCCGGTAAATAGTGTAATGCGCTAAGTCATCTTCATGAAACGGAAGGGAATTGTAGTTACGACATAAAGAACATATCCGATATCATTTGTGAAACGGTTATTCCATAACGGTCAACCAACTTGTGATGGCGTCCATTAAATTCACAAAAGGATAATTTCAACTCCGCCATTTTTAGTAATAGCAAAGGACATACAAAGTAGTCTGTTCCATAACAAAGATAAATGTTTTTGATTCTTGCCATTATTCTATATGAATGCTCCTACCACCCCTGCAAAAACTATGGCACATGCACTTTTAGAGATGATGCATACTTATGTCAGTGTTCAGTTGGTTATGATGGAAAAGATTGTCAAATTGGTAACCATTTATTTCAACCTGTACCAGTAAACGATGAATACACAAATACAATTATATAATAATTGCATAATTATTGTCCCATTGTTATTAAATTTCAACAAAGTATGTATAAGATCTATATCTCCCTGAAGAACAGAAATAGAATACAACCATTCCAAAGGGTAATCTTGCTATTCATAAGTTTACTATATATATGTAAATGAAATGTAAAACATGCAAACACAGCATTCAAAAAGAAAAAAACCAACAAAAGTGAACACATAACAAGCAGTCAATTTACTATATTAATTATATAAGAAATATTAGATAATTGAAACATATATTGAGATTCTAGGAGCGTCTTTGATTTTCAGACATTATCAAATGTGACAAATTACCATGCATGAATAGTGGCCAATGTTTAGATATAGCCAACGGATATCACTGCACCTGCCCAAAAGGTTTTACTGGGGACAATTGCAAACACGGTTTGTTATCTACTTAATTACTCCAAATCGTGATTGTCGAAAAATATACCTCCAAAGTTGACAGGCTATTACTTTTAATATCATGTATATATGTCATTCTTTTATACCTCATAACATTTCTGTGTGTCTGATGACTGGAATTCAAAACAAGCGTTTTCTTAAATCTAAGAAATTCATGAATTTGTCATTTATTTACTTTAGGAAGATGTGTCATATTAATACACATTCTTTAAAAGCAGGACACTATCAAATGATATTAAAGGATTAAACATATCTTGTTTTGTGCGATGCCAACAATATCAAACAACTTCTTGATGTAGAGGAAACAACAACAATATTATAGAAAACCCTTTGTTGTGCAATTCGAATTTGATATGAGCGTCACTGATGAGTCTAATGTAGACGAAACGCGCGTCTGGCTTACTAAATTAAAATCCTGGTAACTTTGATAACTATTCGATTTTTTTCAAATCTGAAGCGCGTTTCGTCTACGAAAGACTTAGCCGTGATGCTCTAACCAACATATTAAAAAAACATTTCTCTTCTTCTTTTGGTGAACAGATAGGTCTTCGGAAATATGAATCTATTAATATTCATACTCGTTTGTTTATCAAAACTACAGGAAAATCGTACAAAATAAACATCAAACTTAATTAGTAACCATGCACTTTAAAGATATAGGAAGATGTGGTGTGAGTGCAAATGAGACAACTCTCCATCCAAATAACAATTTACAAAAGTAAACTATTATATGTCAATGTTCGACCTTTAAAACGGAGGCTTGGCTCACACCGAACAACAAGCTGTAAAGGGCCCCAAAATTACTAGTGTAAAACCATTCAAACGGGAAAATCTATATAAAAAAACAAGAAACGAGAAATATGTATAAACTAACCTATTCCTAATTTGTTTTCGTTGTATCGTTTATGTAACGGGAACAATATTGCACACTAGACCTATCATTCGTGCATTATCTACTGTGCAAGTAAATTACCATTCTGACGCCAAACTGGTATGCAACATCGAAGGCTTCCCAGCACCGTCAATAACGTGGAAATATAACAATGTAAGTATTATCTAAAATTTTACTATGTAACGTGTCGTATGATAAAGGAAGACACAATGTTTAAGCTTAGTTAACGGTGTTCATTCATCATTGTTTTGTTATCAATTTTAAATGTCAATGCACATAAAATTTGTTTATTTTCCAGAGCAGAAAATTGTTCTCTTACAATGCGTTTTGGTGTTCTTTATTTTCTGATGTTTTGTTTTTTAAAAAACAGATCTAAAACACATAAACATAATCATGTATAACATTTCTCTTCAAATCGATATTTTGTAAGTTTTTATTACTTATATCGTAAGTACAGTTTTCTACAGAATCACAATAAAACAATACAATTGTTGTTCCTCGTTCTACATTGTTCTAATTTAGACTTTTTTTTATCATAACAGAACGTTTTGTCGTATACTGGAAACGTGTTAGCCATACAAGATGTAACAAGTGACAAAACAGGGCATTACACGTGCATTGCAACGAACGATGTTGGTGTGAGTCAAGCTCAAATACAACTAGAAGCAATCAAAGGTAAACCATTTGTACGAACAGTTATAATGATCCATACAGCACATGACATGATAGACTAAACAATAATCCTAACAAAAGTTGAAACAAAGTTTTTAACTACAAACTACGGACACCGACTTCTAATAGTGTCTAATATTTTAGTGTTTAAGGCACAAGCTTTGTTCAAGGATTTAAAATTCACAAATACTTTCATTACGCAAGTTATTGTGTGATCTAGTTCTAGATCAATATCTAATAATATTTTTTTGAAAGTTTCAGATATTGCCCGAATTATAACACCACCTACAGCAGCAGTTATTATGACTGGTAACTCCCATAATTTCACCTGTTCTGCTACTGGACAGCCAACACCATCAATTGAATGGACGTTCGAGACAGTAAGCTTTATTTTGTATGGTATCCTTAAGAAAATTCCTAAAAAAAAACTTGGATTTATAATTTATTATCTACGTGGAAGATTTAATGTCAAGCAATACTGCTTACGTTTAACAAAAAGTAAAATAACGAGAAAAATTCCAAACGGAAAGTCCCTCATCAATAGCAAAATCAAAAGCTCAACAAATTGATACCCACTGTCATATTACTAGTTTAATACATACAAATTCTTAGCTAAACCTCTCTATTGTATGACAGTTGCATCAATTTTCATATTTTGATCAATATAAAAGATATAGTGTGTGACCTTATATGTCTTATTCATTTTACAAAATAATTATACAAACACGTAACGTTCATGACGCATCTCAATTTTATGCAGTTCGCGACTGTATCACAAAAGTTTTGACACGAAAAAATAATTCATTTCACAGAAAGCATGGTACACATTTATTAACACTTCTGTGTGAAACCTGTAACAAATTGGTTGCAAAGAACTGTATTGCTCGTTTCGTTTAAACGATGTGTTTCTTTACACAGCGCCAATACCCTCAAAGCATTGTTACGATGTTAGTCCTATGAATTTTGAGTTAGAATCATTCTCTTGTAATCTGATTTGTTTTAGTTTATACATCATTCAACCACGATGCCGCCTCATCAGTTATACCATCATGGAACAATTCTAACTCTAAATGCAATAATAGCACAAGAATCAGGAACTCTGACTTGTACAGCACGTAATGA
Source organism: Mytilus trossulus (assembly GCF_036588685.1). Classification (NCBI taxonomy): domain Eukaryota; kingdom Metazoa; phylum Mollusca; class Bivalvia; order Mytilida; family Mytilidae; genus Mytilus; species Mytilus trossulus. The sequence continues at coordinate 9,204,956 of NC_086377.1, forward strand.
TATTGGAGATGAGCAGGTTTCTGTTCCAGTTATATTCAACATGCGTAATTCAAATCGATTAAGATATCAATATAATCATGTGTAATTTCGGCAGTGACTTTAAACGTTACCAAATGTTTATGAACCTTCAAATCTCAAACTGTTTTACTTTTATATGTTTTCTATATGTTATTCTGTTGTTTTTTTTACATCAAAGTCAATAAACCAGCAATGTAGAAGACTTAAATATATATACTATTCCCGGTCCTTATTGTAGTCATGTAACGGCGAGTTGTACAGTGTTATGTATCCAAAGCAATTATTGGCATACTATATACATGTTGGCTGTGTAAAACATTGTTAGCATAGAAGAGAAATTAACTCCAATATATTTATTATAAACACAAAATAATACCCAAAAGAAATTTAACAACTATGATATTAATATGTTTAAAAAATAATAATCAATTGGTGTTTTATGGTATCTCCCTTTAATTCAGGATATTTTAATGTTTTTTTTTTATGTTTATAGCATATTGTGAATATGTCTTTCAGTTGAGACGATATGCCAGTATGGATTTTTTTTTAATCATTATCTGTTTAACGTAAAGTTGATGATAAACCAAAGATTCCAAACAGTGGAGGACATTTTATTTATTTCATTTCGAGTAAAAAATTGATTGACAGTAATGGAATTCAAGTATATGTTGTGTTTCCAATGGAGATTATTACTTGGTCACTATAAAAGTACAATCCTCTTTTTGTCGAATATGACATCCCCGATTTTGAATGTACACAAATAACACACTGTGTGCCAAGCAGGAAGCAGGAAATACTTACACCTGATGAACATATCAAATAAAACCCGGTTGTTTGGTTGAATAGTTTTCCTTGATGCATTTTTGATACGTATTGCTTGACGTGGTGGTTTTATCAATATTTTTGTATGAAGGAGGAGACTTATTGTTAGATATTGTATTACTAGATTCTATATCTTTAATTAAAGAAATAATGTCATTCGAAGTAAGTGCCAATCCGTGTCAAGTGTAACAATTAAAGCCTAAATAATTTTTTTTAATTGTTGTAACACATTTTTCTGTAAAGATATTTTTCTCCGTAGATACACATGTTTAGTCTCCATATTGTTAAGTTGTTTAGAATAGTACATTACAAAACATGAATGACGATCTTTATCGTTGAAACTGTTCACATTCAGAAAAGTTCTAAATTCATCATTGACAATAACATTAAATTAACTTGACACCGCATCAAACAATAACGCTGGAAACCGCAAATCTGAAAGTCAGGAGATTGAAATGAAATGATTGACCACAAAGTTAGTTATAACCAATTGATATTTTATCTAGAACAACAGAAATATAAACCCATGGGTGTGTGAGGTTTTATATCAGCAATACTCAAAAAAAAATTCACAGCCATAACCAAATTGACATAAATTATTAACTTTGGCTGAAAGGGTTTCTACCATAATGTCGTAACGCTTCTCTTCTTGTTTGAACGGATAATTTAAAATACAAACAAAAGAACGCGCGCGTCATGACATGTACTTCAGCTAGATATTCATAGTGTTTATTTTACTTTCAGCTTCCGGAAGCAGCGTTGGTTTTGGATAACTGATACAAGACGTGAACATTTTCTAAAATAGTTTAATCAAGAAATGTGAACCAGATGTTGTAACTTTGCCGTTTGTTTATGTGTTACATATCTGTTTATTTTTTGTACATACATAATGCTCGTTTTCTCGTTTGAATTGTTTTACATTGTCTTTTCGGAGAACTTAGTATCTGACTATGCGGTATGGGCTTTTATCGTTGGTGAAGGCCTTACGGCAACATATAGTTGTGATTTTCTGTGTCAGTTTGGTCAATGAATGAACAGAAACGCTCAGGCAAGTGCTTTTCACAAATTCAATACTGATGGTTGTCTCAGATATAATGAAATCAGCTAAAAATCTAAAGGCGTAAAGAAAATAGTCCGTATAACTGTATAACAATCTATAAAGTCGTAGACCCTTAATTTCTGCACAAAAGATCAGAGCAGAAATAACTGAAATTTGATCTCTAATTCATCATGGTTAACTTAGACCAATACCTAAAGGTGTTTAGAAAAAATGTCCATTTAACTGTGATTTTCAACAATTTGTCAAAGCCCAAAGCCCTGAATTCCTGCAAAAATTAGAAGAATAGAAGGAAACTTAAACTTGATCTGTAACTCATGGTCTTATTAAGCATATTTATTCAATGGATTCGGAAACAAGTTTTGCAACTGATATTAAACCCTTTCCACTTTGAGATTGCGCCATTTGCCCTATAGCGGCATTAGCCTGTTCTTTATCAAAATCTCCAAGGGTGTCTTTAACAACTTATCATGGTTAACTCACATATAACAATTCGGCCCAATATCTAAAGGCGTATAGAAAAAAAAGTCCGTATAACTGTTATTTTCAACAATGTATCAAAGTCCAAAGCCCGTATTTTCGATAGCGGAGCAAAACAAACTTTAAATTTATCTGGAACTCATCATGGTTAACTTGTATACCAAAAATTAGCCCAATATATGAAGGTCTTAGAAAAAGGTCCTTTAATGGTTTGTTACGGAATGACTGAATGACAGAATTACGGACAAAGGTTAAAATATATGGCACCGAAATGTTCGTTTCACGGCCTTGCAAATTAAGTTATAAACTAGCTTTTACGGACCATAGTTTGAGAAAAAAATCAAAACTACATGGATCATTTGTTCGTTTCGCGGCCTTGTAAATTAAGTTATAAATAAGCTTTTACGGACCATAGTTTGATAAAAAAATAAAAAAATACTTGGATCATTTATTACACCAAGATATCGACAAAAAGTTCCCCAAATGGATCAGGAACAGCTATAAAAGAAAGAAAACTATCGATAGTATTGCATTATTTTTATATACATAAATCAAAATTGTACTGTCCCAATAACAATTGCAATCAAACTTACAGTAATATTCAGAATAAGACGAGTACTCTAGGGACGAATTAACATATCACAATTATGAAATGTTTTTTTTCTGTCGCTGACTACAAATTGTCAATGTCATTAATAACAGACGCTATTAGAATTCATTGTTATGATGGTCTCTTACTATCTAAGTACCATCTTCTTGCTAATGTAGACCATCTATTATCATAAGCTTGTACTAGGATTCTACATTCTAATTGATTAGGGACTTTCCGTTTCTGAATTTTTCTCGAAGTTGAGTAATTTTTGGTGAGTTTACTTTTAACAGATCATGACTTCTAGAAAAACGCCGTTTATATTTGAAAAAAAACAAAGACAAATAGTTAACAACAAACTCTGTATCAATGGTGTAGCACTATAACCATATGACTTCATTATTTAACCCAATTGTACAAATCGAATTTCCCAAACCTTCTCAGATGTTTTTCTTAATGGTGCCACTAGACACTTTAACCAGTATAGACGTTCAAGTACTCCTCCTGATATTGTTTTTTTTTTTAAATATTTCATGAATGTATGGTAATTTTTAACCTTTTGCTTTTGATCCTTAACATCAGAAGTTCCTTAGTTCAATGTTTGTGTCTAAATGTCTACTATATCTGTTTGCTTCATTCTCACAACCAAAGAAGGAAAATGTAAACAACATATAAGCTTAACCAGTGTTAAAATGCTGCTATATCAAAACGCATTATTGACTTTCAATACATGTATAAAAGTTATCAAGCCTTTCCCCTTACGCCATTCAAATGAAGTGTGAGGTACGATGTTTTCTGTTTTATTTCAGATTGTATCAATATTGTTTTTTACTCCTCAAATTTGCATTCCATTTATGAATTTTAAACAGCGGTATACTACTTTTGCTGTTATTTCTCATCTTGCTATTTCCTGAGTTTTGTTCAGTTTAGAAGATAACCAGATTCGCTGGGTTGATAACTTATATAAACTTTTTTCGGCAAAATTACGAACCAGTTTATATAATGTGCATTCATTAAAAATTCTTTGTATTTTCCTTTAAATTGTGAAATTCTTTTACCTTTTCCTGCTTTTATCATACACACATTTTAAGTTGTATACATTTATACTGTGATTGAAATTAAAATCAACACAGTTAGATCAGCAATTTTACCAAACGTATAAATATATATAGATGTAAATGAAGGTGTGTGTATCTGTAATGTATTGAGTAGATTAACAAAAATGAGAAAAAAGAAACTTGAATTACCGATGAGAATGTCCAAGTTAATGTGGGATATGGTAACCCTGTAGCGATACAGGTCATATTGTAAGGTTGTCCTGCTATTACGACTACTGATAATGGAGGAGTTACTATCTTAGGTTTATCTGAAATACATATATATTTCACATGCTGCATTTGTACTGTACACTGCATACTGAAAAAAAAACAAGCGTTAATACTCTATAAACATCGAACATTTGGGTCAAAATCAAACATTACAATACAGAGCTCAGAGCTAAATCCAATACAACTCATAAACAATTATTTATTCTACGTCTTAGTCAACTTTTGCTTGGTGAATCCGATAAACGTTCTATCACATACGACTTAATAAAAACTCTAACAAAATATGACATGCATTCCTTTCTTGAGAGTTACATGGATGACTTGTATATCCCGGATAAAAAACTATGGTCCAAAATTGTGAATCAATCAATTGAAATCCGTGAAGAAAATATTTGGAAAGCATCTATACAGTGTCGACCAGAACTTTGTCGTTACTACAAAATTCAAAACAAATTAACTATTCACAGACTTTTACGTCTTGCCGTTGTCTATCCGCATTTGAATTATAAACTATTAGTCATAGTAAAACTTGGCTCAATAGCAATAAAGGATGGCCAGTGCTCTTTGTGCGGTTGTTATTCTACAGATGTCGTTCAACACTTAATGTTATATTGTGAAAAACTTTTGGATGCAAGAAATAACATGTTTTACGGAATAGTTGATGTTTTACCAGTCCAGGAATCTGTACGCTTTTTTCAGCAAACTGATAGCGATATAATCGTAGCCTTACTTGGTGGTATTACAGATTTTATGCAATCTGTGAACTCTGACAACTGGGGAAACATGATGTGTTGCTTGGCAGATCATATATTTCATCTGTACGGTAAATTTAAAGTCGAATTATCTGAGCATAGGTTTAATTTTGGACACTGAAATATCTTAACTAAACAAATGTAGCATATAGATATACATATATATTAGTAACATTGTTGTTTTTCTTTTGTGTTTGTTTTTGTGTGCTTTAATTGTAGTCTGTAATTATATGTTGTTCATTACTTGTAATTAGTATATTTGTGTTATAAAATGTAAATCTTCAGTATAATGGAGGAAATAAAGAGAATCAATCAATCAATCAATCAATCATATATATTTCACATGCTGCATTTGTACTGTACACTGCATACTGAAAAAAAAACAAGCGTTAATACTCTATAAACATCGAACATTTGGGTCAAAATCAAACATTACAATACCAGATTCTACAAATGTTTGTTACATTAATGTAGAAAATGTTTCATATTTGTGATATATATTTCGGAGTTGAGTGCGACGCCAAAGGAGTAGGTACGGTAAGGGCCGATATTGGCCTCAAATTTCAGGTTCATCTGACAAATGATTTCGACCACTTTTTAAATATTTCAGTGTCTATTTCATTTGAATCAATTAGTTTATGTAAAAGATTTGAACTGATTTAGTCATTAAAAACGATCCGATTAAAGCTCAAATATAAAAAAATCAACCAAATATGCCAAAAATGTCACTTTTTAGATGTTTTTTGTCAAAAATGAAAGTGGCCGCCACTGTGTTCATCCTCAACCTTTATATATGTTATGTATTGTCATAAAATATAACTTCCTTTTCAATATTATGGATGAACACGAATGCGGCCTCTTTCGTTTTACACGAAAAACATCTAAAATGTAACTAAAATGTTACAATTGTGAAGAATTCAGTAATTTAGCATGACTTTAAGGTGCCAGTACCCGATATATGTTCATTGTATAGTCAAAAATAGCCCATATCTATGTAGCAGAAGCACTCTACTGTTGAATAAATAACTAAAAGTTTACATTTTATCAATTTTGTAAATTTGCCATCTTTGGGGACCAAAAAGGGCTCTTACTGGACCTACTCCTTTCGCTGTGAAAGTACACATTTATGTTAAAGGGGCCATCTGAAGCCTGCCTCCGCTTGCACAACTTTATTGCTGTGTTGAAGACTAATGAGTTTGTTTCTGTACATTCCTTGGATTGCAATAACTATGACACATTTAAAATTTCTTTAGTAAAATTTCTATAATTTTCAAGAATTTATTTCGGCCTCTAGTTAGTGTTCTACAACTAATCTTCTAGTGCTCTTAACTAGATAATTAACTTCTATTAAAGAGCTTATCATGAACTATTGTAATAAAATATATGTACATAGTGGTATAAACCATTTTTGGAGTGTAAAAAAATCTTGGGATGTTTTAGATAAATTACGTGCTTTTGATGGCCCTTTTGATTCTGTAAATAGTAAAGATTTTTCTACTCTTTGCACTTCACTTCCACACTATCTTATTAAACAAAAAAAATCCAATTTAATTAAATGGTTGTTTGGTACAGCTGAATGAAGACATATTTGCTGCAACTCATTTAAAGCCTTCTTCTCTAATGAGAGTTTAATATGCTAGATATAATTACTTGAGGTGTGATGAGCTGATTGAAGCTGTTAATTTTCTCCTTGATAATATTTATGTACGTTTTGGCAACATAGTTTATCGACAGGTTGTAGATAATCCCCATGGGCACTAATTGTGCCCTTTAATAGCAGATTTGTTTTTGTTCTGTTACGAATCACAATTTATGACTTAAATCAGCATAGACCCGTCGTAATTGCATTAAATTGCTCAATTCAACAATCCTTACCGTTATCTTGATGATATTTTTTCGTTAAATAATCAAGAATTTTCTCAATATACTGCTGAAATTTACCCCAAGGAACTTACTTTAAATAAATCAAAAGTATTCGGTAATAACTGTCCTTTCCCGGATTTAGATATTTCGGTTTTAAACGAGAAACCCCACACTAAAATTTACGACAAAAGAGACGATTTTTCCTTCCCTATTGTTCATTTTCAATTTTAAGATGGTGATGTTCCTTTGGCACCATCTTACGGTGTTTATATTTCACAACTTGTTCGCTATGCCCTTGTCTGTTGTGACATTTTTGATTTTAACGAACGTAACCTATGTGTTACTGGTAAATTATTAAATCAGGGATATCGTTACCATAAATTACTTAAAACCTATACTAAATTTCTCCATAGATATAAATATTTGGTATTAAAGTTTGGTTGTAACTTATTTCTAACGGGATAGCACATCCTAATATTTAAGGAAATGTTGATAACCGTACCCGAAAATTTAGAAATGATCCATGTAAACTTGTAGCTCCATTAAATAAACTTATTCTAAAAGGTTAAATATTCAACACTGTAATACGATCATTGAATATTGTTTTTATTGGTATAAATATTGATTTTGTTATCAGTAAATTAAAAGCTAACTAAATATTAATTGTATGTTATAAACATATACGTATTCATGGATAGTGCAACCTCAAGATGCGTAAACGGTTTTATGTTATTTTATCATATTATCAAAATAATGCCAGTACACCCGAATCACCTAATCATCAATTGATATACATATAACAGGAACATTGATTACAAAAACATGTTATATTACCTCCTGATAGGTAAACATGGATATGTGCTTCACTAACACCAGCGTCATTTTCAGCAACACAAGAATAAATACAACGTGAAACATTTGAAACTTGTGGTATCATAAATGTAGCTCCATGTTCTGATATCTTGTTCTTAAATAAAATTTCAGAATTTCAAATCACATTGATAACTAATTTCTCTTGACACCATTTGCAAGTATGGTCTTGAGGAAACGATAATAGTCCGTCGGAAGAGGGCGATAAATTGCTCACCCGTGTTTAGAGATTGCTATATCTCTTGCACGGTAAAGAATTCCTTGTAGAGGGCCGAAAAAGAGAAGGCTGATGCCGCTACAAACCAGCACTCGCATCCGAAAAGTAGAAAGGGATTAAAATAAGTTGTAAAACTTGTTTCCCAATCCACTTTAAATAAATATGTTTAAGCAAAAACTAATATTCCTGCATTGTTTTGCTTTTTTTGATTTAAAAAGATTCAAACGCACTGCAATATAATATTCACCTGTGGTACCAGCACTGTTCGTGTTCCTTCAGTGCCTATTTACTTTTACTGTTAACACTGTTTTTCGTGATATCAATTTGATGCGACCCAATACTTTTGCATCCTGTCGGTGATTATAAGACAACAATATTTTATTTTCAATTGGGACGCCAAATGCCAACCTCTACGTCAAAGTTAATGTTAATTTAACCATATGTCTGTCAGGCTTAGAATTCGGTCTCAGTACTTTATTTCTTTCAATCCTTTATGGGTGGAATTTACATATATTAATACAATCGTATAATATAATTCTAAACTCCATTCTAATCCTGAGTAAACCATAAACAAACTTGCATGACGTCATGGTCAAATTACAAAATTATGCTATGAACTTATAGACAAAACATTGTCAATCAATCATCTGTTTTTATCCGTTTCAACTTTTTGATAATGGATTTTCCTTTTTGAATATTCCTCGGAGGTCAGTATTTTTGTGATTTTTCTTGTTTAACGGAAAGTTGCTGAGCAACGGATGTGCAAATGACTCACAGTGTATGGTATGCTCATAAATAGCGGGTTTCAAATTCTTCTGTTGTATAGATTTGTTGCATGGAATTGAAATTCATGTTTATTTTGTAAAAATGCATGCATAAAATATCAGGAAATGGAAAGTTATGAAACCACATCACACGTATTTCATGCACTCCCGAATGTTGATTGTATATATTTAAAGTTCAATCTAAAAAGAGTTGTTAATCTATATAAGTTAAGTAAACGATGTCAATTCATGTAATAATTTTGAGACTATAAACATGATAAATGAAACAATTGATAGCTTTTCGTATATTGGTCAACACTATAATAATTTTTTCAAAATATTTAGTTGACAAAAGAAGCAAAAAAGTACGGGGACAGAGCGTGGTCTGTTTTGAATAATGCATTGATATTGGTTTGAAATAATTAAAGATTTGTTGAGAAAAACAATCAAAATTTACAAGGGTATAGCAGTTAGCGTTAAAGATAACCCTTACTTATTTTATAACGTTTTCAAAGACATGTTGAAATACAATCTATCTGGTTAAAGTACATACATGATTAAACTTCCACGTTACATTCGGTTTAGGATATCCTGATATTTGACATGATATGTTGACCTCAGAATAATATTTTGCAGTGATGGACGAAGGCACTTTTATCGTTGGTGCAATATGGCGTTCATGAGTAATAGGTTGATGCATCCCTGTGAATAGTGAATAATGAACAATAAATGCACACATAAAAAACTGAGTGAATACGTTTCACGATCTATCAGATGAATGAATGCCATTGTATTGCTGTTTTATCATCTGCTTATGAGTTTAATTATATCTTGTCGAATTTTGTTTAGTCATGGATATTGACGGAAAACATAAACTATATAAAGTAACGGATAGAACCGAATAAAAATTGCGAGCGCGACCAACGGTAAATTTTTTTAATTCATACTGTTCAGATGTTTTGAGATTTCATATTTTGAATTTTAAATTCAATACACAATAAATATGTGATAAGTAATTTAATATTCAACTGTAATATTCAGCTTCTTATATTTAGGATATTTGTGTTTCCTTATTATATTATGATCCATTTACATAATTATTACCTTTAACTATTATTTGCACAACTTCTAGATCAACACCAGCGTCGTTTGTTGCTCTGCAGACGTAAAATCCATGATCTTTAGGGGTAACTTTAGTAAATTGCAGAAAATCTTCAACTTGTTTTGCGTTAGATGGAAGTTGTTCCTGAAATAGACGTATTCATTTTTAAATTATATTTATGGATATAATACACAATTTTCTTCGAAGTTCAGGACTTTGAATTTCAAATACTCACATTTAAACGTTCCCACACAACCGTTGGAAACGGGATGCCTTCTGCAAAACATGGAATTCTAACCATTTGAGTTCCGTCCATTACGGTAACAATTTTTTGTGTATTGATCTGTGGTCTCACCATTTTTGTTGTTACTATGAATAAAAATTAACTAAATATGATATTCTAAAATGCCGATCTAGATTGATTTATTTTAATAACGCTTACCGGCATTTCAATGATATGTGCGCTTTTATTATTCTAGTATGTTCTGTTTGTACTGCGTAAATTGTTTACTTACAACACTACTTGTCCTTGTTTAGACAATTTAGATACTAGTTTAGTTTCACACTTAAACTCTTCACAAAACTTAAAGAAAAAAAAAACAAACGTTTTTTTTTATTTCAAGAGATCCATTTTCTTTTCAGCTCACATGTACCAAAAGGACTAAGTAAGCTTTTTAAATCACTTGACACTGCTGGTGAAGATTTATTTCCCCGAGGGTATCACACACCCAATAGTCAGCACTTTTTGTGCTTACATGAATCGTCATTGATATGGTTATATTTATAAATTTACTGTTAACAAAATTTTGATTTTTTAAAAATACTAAGGCTTTTCTACCTGAGGCATAGATTACATTAGCTGTATTTGTCAATTATTTTAGAAATATTGGTCCTCATGCAATGCTCTTCAACTTTGTACTTTATTTGGCCTTATTAAATTGTTGGATTCAAGCGTCACTGATGAGTCTTTTGTAGACGCAACTCGCATCTGGCGTATGTACTAAATTTACAACCATTGGGTCGATGCCACTGCTGGGGGAGATTTATTTCCTCGAGTGTATCACAAGCCCAGTGGTCAGCACTTTTTGTGCTGACATGAATTGTGATTGATATGGTTATATTTATAAATTAACTGTTTACAAACTTTTGATATTTTTGAAATACTGAGGCTTTTCTTCCTCAGACATACTAGCAGATTACCTTAGCTATATTTGGCTAAACTTTTAGGAATTTTGGTCGTCAATGCTCTTCAACTTCGTTCTTTATTTGGCTTTTTAACTTTTTTTGGATTCGACCGTCACTGATGAGTCTTTTGTAGCATGTGTCTGGCGTATATACTAAATTTAGTCATGGTATATATGAAGAGTTTATTTATTGACGTTTTGTCCGCAGGTTATCGTCTGTCGTCCGTCGTCGTCGTCCATTATTATTTACGAAAATCGTATCCTCTGCAACTATTGAGCCAAAAAAACACCAACCTTGGCCTAAATCATTTCTTTGCGTGATTGTACGAGCTTCATCAGAAAATCTCTGTACCAAAACAGGAATAGATATAGGAAGATGTGGTGTGAGTGCCAATGAGACAACTCTCCATCCAAATAACAATTTAAAAATTAAACCATTATAGGTTTAAGTACGGCCTTCAACACGGAGCCTTGGCTCACACCGAACAACAAGCTATAAAGGGCCCCAAAATTACTAGTGTAAAACCATTCAAACGGGAAAACCAACGGTCTAATCTATATAAACAAAACGAGAAACGAGAAACACGTATATATTACATAAACAAACGACAACTACTGTACATCAGATTCCTGACTTAGGACAGGTGCAAACATTTGCAGCGGGATTAAACGTTTTAATGGGCCCAAACCTTCTCCCTTTTTCTGAAACAATAGCATAACATCACAACATAGAAAAACATACGATAAAATATCAATTGGCAGACTTAACTCAATCAAAAAACGTATGATTACACAATGAACGAATAAATTTGATCTGCGATATCTGAATACAAATGCACAGTTAATTAAATATTAGAGACAAACATTCATGACCAAAAGGCTAACAAACAAATTCAAACACACTGAGAAATATTTTACCAATCAATGTTCACTTTAGAAAAAAACCGTTTTTTTATAATCTTGAAGTTTATACAAATGTTGTAAGAATAAGTGAAAAATTCAAGATATTACAAATAATCCAAGCTGGTATACAGACAAGATCCATATAAACAAAAAATGACAAAAAAGCATTATAAACAGTATCAACAGGTCGAATTAATAAGAAAATACGATTTGTGAGTACTCGCAGTTACTGACAGCTAGTTAAAAGCCAAAACCAACTACTAGTAAAAAATCAGAGACTAAAATCGACTAAAACACATCACAGGGATTTAGTATGTTAACGTCATTAATAGTCAAAGAAGACATGACTTGTGCAATGCCAAAAATATATGTATCGACAGATAGTAGTATAGTGAAGAGCGACTTCTATAGAAATAAAAGTTAACGTGGCTGTGTCCCCTATACATCTCGCCTCAAAAGATAATTAAATTTAGTTATGTTTTAATTTGCTAATGACAAAATCAATATTAGTGCCAATGTGAACTATATTCAGAGATCTAATTACAATATTAATTTTTAATATGTTTAAAAATTCTGCAAAACATTTTATCATTCCTAATGCACAATATGAATTAAGTTTAAAAGTTTTTCTCATTCCTAATTTACAATGTAAATTGGGTTCAAAGTACTTTCCATTTCTCTTATATTGTGTTTATCTGTCCAAATGTGTGTGTATTGTGCTATGCATTAATATTGTAAAGTACAAGTGTGCTCCTCTTGTTTTTTTACGGATATTTGGAACCCTCTAACTTTTACCGTGTACTTCTTTTTATCGACGAAAAAACATGCAATAAATGGCAGTAATATGCACATGGAAAAATTTTGCAACACCAAATTGAAATTAAAAAAAACACTTTTATTTTTTTGGTGATATAATTAGGTAAAATAGAACTACTTATCATTATTGAAGTATTACCTGAGTTTAATCAATAAATATCGACTCGATAAGTTTTTATCTGCACATGCAGCTACTCTACCCGTAAACAGCAAAACAGATGTTTTCATCTTCATTGTTTTCAACACTTTAATTAACCAAGTGTCTAAAGTTATGTGATTGACACCTTGTAATGGGTCCTCGACAACTCTAAACTGCAGCACGATGGCAGATTATCAGCATGGGAGAAGCAGGGATGTCGCTGTAACAACTGCACGTATTGTTGGTCATCACTATTCCACTATAAGTCGTTTTGAGAATAAAAATAAGGCACTAAACTATGTTAAAGACCTTCCGAGATAAAGAAGACCCCCTATACCATTTGCTAGGGAAAATCAAGCATAATGAAGGTTGATAAAAAGGAAACCAATTGCACACAATACAATCCTAAAACGAAAGTGGTGGCCATACAGGAGCCTTTTAACAAGAACTTTTCGAGATCGACTCATCGCTACTGGTTATCGTGCGACAAGACCATTTCGGAGACCTTTGCCTACGAACAGACACACAGTTTTCCGTATTCAATGTAATGCAGAGCTCGCTAAAATTGAAAACTAGCATCGTGGAGGAAGATCCATTGTTCCAATGGAATTCGGTTTATCTTCCTTTGACGGATCGTAGCCCAGATTTGAACCATATCAAGCATATATGGGACACTTTTGGGCAAAAGTGCGCGAAAGGACACACAGGTTCATTTTATTTCAAACATTTTTTGTTCATTTTAATGCCAATGTAATCATAAATTATGTTTCAATAATATTATACAAATATTTTATTATATTTCATCCAAAAAAAGAGGCTGATTTTTCAAGATTAAAAAAATTAAGGTGTTGCAATACTTTTTTCCATGTGTATATATTAACTATCGTAATACTGAAGATTCATTAATGTTCGTTGAATGCCAATTTTCGTAATTCCGTGGGTACAGGTGAACTACGAATTTAAATTTACAAATTTTCCATATGCTTGTTTGCAGACTTTGGCTGAACCACGAATTTAAATGAACCACAGTATAAATAGCATAAACCCAACCATAACGTTTACTTTATTAATGTTCTGAAATGAACTGATGTCAACTATAGATACAATAGGTAAATGCGACGTCGTTACTCCCACTGTATTTTCAAAATCTCCCAATCCCATAGTTGCATTGGAAACTCTGTGAAATATTATGATGCTTTGCGGTAAAATAGTTTAATTGAGGTTCAATAGTTGGAAACTATTGATCGCTCAAATGGTTCAACGCTTGCAATATGGAAAACATTCAAAATATTGTGTACTTATTTTATATAGAAAATCATAACTGAGGTATTATGAATTCAAATACATACCTTTTGTACAATTTGTTCCCATAAAACCGGAATAACACGAACATGAATAACCATTTACTTTATCCGTGCAAGTTCCGTATTGACATGGGTTACTAGCACACTCGTCAAGGTCTGTACAAACAAAGCAAGTATTAAATAAAATGTTCTTTTATCATAATTGAAATTTAGCATTGTTTTGCCTTTTTTCTGTGTTTTATTTGTTTTTAAACAGAATAAAGGCAATCAATTTTCGGATACCGGCTTTATCAGCTCGAATATCAGCTCGCTCCTATTTATGATGATGGTCACGATGAGATCAGATGGTTTGACGCTGAAGTGCGTTTTAATCACGCTGAGATAAAACTGTTTGACGCTGAAGGACGTGTTTGATCACGCTGATCTGGATGGTGGTATTGTGACGCTATATGTTGATAGCTACGCCGAAGTGCGATGGTCTACACAATCAATATTTTCAAACCGCTGCAGGTCGATGAAGATGTAAATTTGTATGTTTAAAGAAGTTTTTCTTGTATAACATGAAGGAGAAACGGGGATAAGTGGTGGATAGGTGAAAGTTAACCTTCTGTTGCAATTTTCTGTTTTTTAAATGTACAATATGTTTCGTTTACCAACGACGGAGCGTGACATACGTCAAATACACACAGGTCCACAGACAGACTCTCTTTATTGGTAAATGAAGGAACTTATGAGAGGAAAAAAGTATTAAGATAAGAAAAATTGGAATTGTATTCTCGACCACATGCAGACATGGAATCAAAGAAGACATCTTGCATTTAGTAAGCAACTGAAATCAAGGACAGACAAAAATGATGAATGTTTTTGTCTTTACTTACTATTCAAAAATCTTCTTCTGAAAATGAATGCACATCTGTAGATTTAAACCTAGGACAAGTGACAAATAGAGAATCACAACTCAGCGGACGAATCATTGCACTTTGGAATAGATCATCGCATATCAGCGTGACCATTGCACCTCAGGTTCCTCATCGCACCTCCGAATCTTACACATATCTTCAATAAATTCTATTTTGAACCGTTTATAAAATAAATGTTGTGCCTAGTTGAAAGTCATAAAATCAGAATTAACTCATTGTAATACTTAGATTGTTTTTTTAATTATGTCAATTTTTTTGTGATTGAAACTGTACGAGAAAAAAAAAATGTTATCAAACAAAATATATACGAACTATGAATAAATATACCTTGCGAACAACGAGTGCCCGTATAACCAGCATAACACGAACATGAATAACCATTTTCTTTATCTGTACATGCTCCATTTTGGCATGGGTTACTAGCACACTCATCAATGTCTGTACAACATAACAAGTACCAAATGAAATGTTCTCTTATTATAGTTGACATTTTTGTTTTTATTTATATCATTCATATTCTATAGTTCCATTATTATAACTAAGCTATTTTATCATTTTCTTAATTGTAAATACATTTTTACAAATGTTAACATTGATGTCGTTTTCCATTCCACGGTTTAGTGATATTGTATTTTTTGATACTGTTTATAATTTATAATGACAAACTATTATTCAATTAATCACCAACTGTTCATATGATAAAGAAATCTAAAGCAAAGTATTACAATTAAATAACTGTATTGTAAAAATGGTACCGAAATTTGGCATACGTCTTCAATAAGTTTTGACTTTATTATATTTAATTACATTCTGTTGTCAAATTGTCGAGAAATGTTAAAACAAAGTATAATTCATTTTAACCAATCTTCAGTCGTCACATTTTTATCACTTAGTGAAGATAAATGTAAACACCGGCGTTGAATGCAAATTTTTTTTTTCAGGGATTGGATTCCTGCTGTAAACTTGTAATGCTTTAGAAATCTACAAATTATATGAATGTTCAGTTAAAAAAAGTTAAAGCCAAAGATCAATGTCACATTAATTTTGATATTTGCCTACTCTCACTTCTTTTTTATTAACCGTACCAGTAACCAAGAGCATGTTATTATTAATTTTATAATTGGCGACATGTCGTAACTTATCAATTTTGGTTGAAAGGGAGCGAAGACATGTTAATGGGAGTTTTCGCCAATCTTTAATAACGAATTGTGCTTAAAGTGATACAACTCCTTAATCATGCATATAAACAAACCTAGGATGATTCAATTTAAGGAACAAAACTAAAATTTCATTATCAAAATATACATATTTGAAGGTATGAAAGTTATAAAAAATACGGAATATTACAATATATCTCATTACATACAATACATTACTGCAAATAATAGTATTTATTAACAATAAATGATTATTTGTTGCTGAACATCCAGGACGAGAAAAAGTTATAAATACATTCAATTAGGTAGGTCTTATCATAGACATGATAGAGGTCGTCCAGTATGAATGTCGTAGAAAATTTCACCTGCCACTAGAAAACGATGATTTATTTAATAGATACAGGCAACATATGCAGCTAGCAAAGAGTTGTTGCAAAAGATCTTGACGTACTGTACTAAGAGCATGACCCACCCCTTGTTTGCGGAATTAACAAGGAGTTGGCTTAGGAGTTGTACATTCTGATATATTCAAATTAGGAGTTATAATTTCTCTCTTTGGTATGTCCGTCTGTATGTTTGAAATATTCTTAACATTGCAGTGTCCGTTTCTCCATTTGTTGTTTATCTTTGTTATGTTATTTATTAGTCCTTCCTGCATTTACAAGGAATTTGCGAACAAGTTAATTAATCTTACCTGTCAAACAACATGCACCAGTGTATCCTGGTCTGCAATCACAAAAATAACAAGACCACCCGTATAATGCGACATCGACACAGGTTCCATGTCTATTACATCCTGTTGAATTCTGGTTTGCACACACTAGTAATCATTAACGAAATTATTCATGTTGTTTAGACAACATAATCTGTAAAGACTACCGATTGTCAACGTCACCAATATTGCATCGTATTTGTAAGGATTTGATACAATTTGTGAACACCTTGCGTGGTAATTAATTTATTTTCTCGTAAGTATGATTAATTTAATATTAAAATTTACATAAATAGTTTAACAGAAGATATCTTAAATTGTTGCTATCGCCGGGAAAAGTATTTAAAGTATTGCATAAGAAAGGGGATGGACCGGGATATGTTATTTATCCATTCGAATAACTGCATGTAGCATATATATGAGGAGTTACATTATTCATCCGTTAAGTTTTATGGATAATCTCTCCAAACGATAAGTCTCGATTAAATGACAGTAAACTGGTATCATTAACTAAAACAATTAAAAACCATGGAGTAGCATTTCTGGAATAAATTATTTTTTTATTGCGTTTGGAGTATACATTTATAAACTCGTACAATATTCAGATGCTTATCGGATTGTGTTTAAAGTCAATAGTGTTTTAGCACAAAAATGAAATTAGGCCCATTAAAGAAAACATCGTCCTTTTTTGCAAACAAGACCTACTCATTTAACATTAAGTGTCAAGTTTACAAATCATACAGGATGATCTTAAATTATGTGTGCTGATGTCCCTGTGTTTAAATACTCTTTTTGTAATACTACTAGTATGTCTTTGAAACGGCTTGGTATTTGTGTGTAATGCTTTCGATAATTTAACTTCGGGTTCCCTTAAGCCGTTAAGTCTAAATATATTACTCGATTTTTAGTTTTGTTGTTTGCTTAATAAACACTTGTTCATATATTTTACTTAATATGTAATCATTGTTTGAGCGTAACTGTCGTTATGTTTTACTCAATATATGTTTACTTGTACAAGCATAGTTTAATTGTTGGCATCTTTGTCAAATGTATATGATTATCTAACGTTTTCAATCAAGTGTTTTGTTAAAGTCTATGATGTTTGTACACGAACAGTTAAACATATTTGTACGAATTTTTAAATATATTTTTGTGTGCTGCCCACTAGTTCCAATTGTTGCAACGTGAACTAGTTATGACTTTTCGGATTACTTACAGTTTGGCAGTATACCAGAATTATAACTCCATACGTATGGTGTTCTCCTCCTAGCTATAGAGAAGGGTTTTACACACAAGTCGCCTGACCAAAGTGTTTTTCGTTTCTATGTTTTTAATATAGATTCGACCGTTGGTTTTCCTGTTTGAATGGTTTAACCCTAGTCGGTTTTAGGCCCTCTAAAGCCTGTTGTTTTGTTACAACAAATGATCGGTGTTACAGAACATACTTTGACCAAATTGTGACTAGAATAATGAGTTGTCTTATTTGCACTCATATATGTACCACATATTCTTATATCTATTAATAATCTCTCTTGTGAGTGCTATATTATACTTACTCTGTGTATCTCCTGTAAATTGAAGCAAACATAACATTTATAACTGAGAAAAATTCAGTAAACACACGTTTGAATGACATGCTATCTTATTGATTGTAATTTCTTTGGTTAAATAATCACAAAATATCTAATGATACTGCTTATACTCCGATATTAGTATCAATATCTGTTCTTTTCTAGATTCATATACTGTGGATTCATTATTATTCGTAGGATACCAATTTTCGTGGCTTTCGTGGGTAGAATCTAACCACGAAATTAAATGTTCAACGATTAACAAATTTTCTATAGGCTTGTATGCAGACTTCGGCAAAACCACGAAATTAGATATCCACGAACATGCAAATTTTCTTTAATCCACGAAAATTAGTACCCACGAAAATAAATGAATCCACAGTATGTCAGTGATCAATCAGAAATAAAGGCATCAGTAGTATGCCTATGCTCAATCAGCATGTATAGACTGAGACAAAACAAATACGGATTACAAACCAAAAAAGAGGGAAACACATTAATTATTAGAGAAAACAAGTTTTAGCTCTTCCCTAATTTAAGAAAATATGTGTGCATGTGTTTGTTAATTAGTATTGGAAATATGGTAATTTTAGATATTGATTGATAAAAATTATAAAATGAATGTACTTTAAGAGTGTGCATGTTACACTCATGCTTTCAAACAATCTAAATTTCTTGTTAAAAATTAAAACAATTATAAGAAGACGTGACTCTTGATGTGTGCCTTTCTGGATGTGTGCTTAGATTGTCAGGAGTTAAATACTTCAGATTATGCTGTTTTGTAAACATTGTATATGAACATTGTTTGGCAAAGAAAATCGTGCAAATTGCAGAGTAACAAAGCCAATAAATACGTATCAATAATTGATATTTCAATATTGATTTTATCTGTGAAATGTGTGCATAATAAATCGAATATGAATTAATAATAGGTGATCGGAACTAAAAATATATAGTACATTTTCCGGCATTTGATGTCTTATCTTGTCTGAAATAGGTCTTCTGTAATTCTTTATCTCATTTAAGCCAATAGCTGTTGCTGTATAGACGTCGTTATTGATCGTACTTGCTTCGGTCACTTTTTGGTATTTTAAAGAGATCGGAAACCAACTTCGTACGAACTTACAATTTTCGCATTCGGGTGTCCATCGTATACAAAAATCGGGACAGTGTGACGAAAATAGATCCCCTCTTAATGTATTAATACTATTATTCTGCATTGATAATAATATCT
Organism: Mytilus trossulus; assembly: GCF_036588685.1. Taxonomy (NCBI): domain Eukaryota; kingdom Metazoa; phylum Mollusca; class Bivalvia; order Mytilida; family Mytilidae; genus Mytilus; species Mytilus trossulus. The sequence goes on from NC_086377.1 coordinate 9,224,758, forward strand.
TGTTATGAATTATGTATATAAATTTTAGGCTAACGCCCACCAAGGTGTTACTTACTATACTATTGCATTACTTGAATCAAAGTAGACATAATCCCTTGGTTAAATGTTCACGGACTTTTCAGAGCTCCCGAAAAAGTAAACTGATTTCATAGAAGAAGTATTTGATAAGTAATCTACATAACAGTATTTATGGTGAAAATGAGTAACGAAGAGTCCTTTAATGAAAACTCGAAAAGTGATCAAACAACAACGAAAAATGGCGTCGTATGCGGATGCCTCAAAAACTAAAAATGATAAAAGTAAAGCTCAAAACAGTGACCAAGGGTTTTCTGCAGCCAAACCCTTATATATATTAGAGATTGATCTCTTCGGAACTCAAAACCCAAACCCCGTAGACTTTTTAAATCATGCAGAGTTGTACAGTGATATTGGCCATGTAGTTGAAGAAAGCCATTTGAAAGGTCTGCAAAGAGTTAATGGAATGTGGCGAATTTATCTTGATAGTGAGTACGATAGGGAACATTTGATAGCTAATGGTCTCACTATCAGGAAAAAAACACATCCATGAACATGATAGGAACCCAAAATTTGTAGTTAAAGAACACATCAACAACTTACGCATCCGGATAAAAAGTGTATTCTTATCTGCAGACGATAACCAAATTGGTAAATATCTTGAGACCGAACATAATCTCATAATTCACAACTTCAATCGTGAAAGACTACGTATCAACGGATTTCTTCCCAACTGCCAAACTGGATACCGGTTATTCATGGTAAGCCCAGTACCTGGTATACAGCTATCTAGATTCATTAGTATAGGAAAATACAAAGCACTTCTCATCCACAAAAAAAATTGTAGTAAATCCTTATGCTAAATATAACAAGTGTTTACAGACACTTTGGATTGAGTTAAGTCTGCCAATTGATATTTTATTGTATGTTTTTCTATGTTGTGATGTTATGCTATTGTTTCAGAAAAAAGGAGAAGGTTTGGATTCATTAAAACGTTTAATCCCGCTGCAAATGTTTGCACCTGTCCTAAGTCAGGAATCTGATGTACAGTAGTTGTCGTTTGTTTATGTAATACATACGTGTTTCTCGTTTCTCGTTTTGTTTATATAGATTCGACCGTAGGTTTTCCCGTTTGAATGGTTTTACACAAGTAATTTTGGGGCCCTTTAAAGCTTGTTGTTCGGTGTGAGCCAAGGCTCCGTGTTGAAGGCCGTACTTTAACCTATACTGGTTTACTTTTTAAATTGTTATTTAGATGGAGAGTTGTCTCATTGGCACTCACACCACATCTTCCTATATCTAGGACACAAACAGGACACCCGTGACAATGACTGGATGTGCAACTCCTGTGGCAAATCTGGTCATAAAGCAAAATAATGTCAACACCCGATGGACGATCCAACAGCAGATCAAGATCAGAATGGTGATGTCAATGTTCCTGATAGTGTACCCGAAGCTGCTAACGTTGATAACGCTGAAGATTAAACTTAAAATGAGCAACTTACAAGTAAAAGTAGTGATGATTTAAATGATGATAGCGAAGTTGATGAACAACAATTAGAAGTCTCAAATGAACGTAAGCAAATTACTGCAAACAAGGACCAGACAAACAAAAAAGACAAAAAGACAAATAAAAAATAATCGAACAAAAATTAATCAAACAAACAAAATCTGCCCAAGTCAGCTTCTGGACCAATGGATCACTTTCAACGTTAAAGATCCGAAAACTCAAAGCCAATCAACTGGGAAAAGGCAAGCAATATCGTATGTTTTAATATGTTGTGATGTTATGCTATTGTTTCAGAAAAAGGGAGAAGGTTTGGGCCCATTAAAACGTTTAATCCCGCTGCAAATGTTTGCACCTGTCCTAAGTCAGGAATCTGATGTACAGTAGTTGTCGTTTGTTTATGTAATATATACGTGTTTCTCGTTTCTCGTTTTGTTTATATAGATTAGACCGTTGGTTTTCCCGTTTGAATGGTTTTACACTAGTAATTTTGGGGCCCTTTATAGCTTGTTGTTCGGTGTGAGCCAAGGCTCCGTGTTGAAGGCCGTACTTTAACCTATAATGGTTTAATTTTTAAATTGTTATTTGGGTGGAGAGTTGTCTCATTGGCACTCACACCACATCTTCCTATATCTATAAGCAACAACATCGACCGATGAATTACATAAACGAGTAGTCGAGCCGACAAAACAGTAGACAAATCCCTTACTAGTGTCCTAGTTAACTTTAATGTACAGTAGTGTGATTTTCAATGCAAAGTTTTTGTGCTTGTGTATATATGTTAGTTATATTTTTCATCCTATCTGAAAAATGTGAAAAAAATAAATCATTGTGTAATACAATACTATTAGATTGTATATGATAGTTCTGTTACTATGTACAATTCAAGTGATTTCGAAAAATTACTCATTATAAACCTCTTCGCCCGCCCTTTTCATATTTAGGTATGTGTTAATCATGCATGTCAATTGAAAGTAACACATATCGATAGTATTCACACATTTACAAGGAATGTAATTATTGAAACAACACATATGGTTTGTGGTCTAGCTTTCAACTTTGATAAACACTTCATTTTCTTTATTATATATATATTCTGATAAAATGAATATGAATTGCTTACTGAAATTTATGCAAACAATCTATACAGTTTACCGGCTTCATTTCAAAGATGTATTTTTTGTTAAAATTCGTTGATATCAGTTAAATTTGGATGCTGGAAGAATGGACTTGATCAAACAATTTAATAAAACAAATAATCCACATTCATATATATAAAAAAAGAAGATGTCGTATGATTAACAATGAGACAACTCTCCACAAGAAACCAAAATGACAAAATTGAGAAATCAACAATTTTAGGTCATCGTGCACCCTTCAACAATAAACAAACCCAATACCGTATAGTCGGCTATAGAAGACCCTGAAATGACAAGGTAAAACAATTCAAACGAGAAAACTAACGGCCTTGTTTATGTACAAAAAATTAACGAAAAACAAATGTGTAACACATAAAAAACGCACTCCAAGGGTGACTAGGGAAACGAAATATGGTCACTTGGTTTATTCCCGTCAAGCAGTAAAACGATTGCCAAAGTGGGTCTTCCGTTGGCTGTGTGGGATGTATCAAGTTCGCAGTCACGTCCTGTCTGAATGGGGGCGTTAAATCCGATGCCTCGTATAAATAAAGTGCCACGCTCTTTGTATGTAAATTATCCTTGCAACAACACTTTCAGTGGTCCGTAGGTGGCCTGTTGCATGGGAAAATGTCTGTCCCTATCCAAAACCCCTTGTTTTCCAGTGGTAGTCCAAATTTACAGCATCCAATGGTTTTAAAATTAAGACGTCATAAACAGTCAGCGAAAATTATTCGCTTGCATGTGCAATTCAAAGATACAGGTATCGATAGATTGTAGATTCATTAATGCGTATATGTATATTACATACTAGTAATATTTAGTTTGCTTTTAATTTACTGATAACAAAATCAATATCTATACCAATAACAATGATATTCAATGACATTATTACAAGGTTGGATTGATAACCTTTTAGAATAAGTGTATTTAAAGAAACAATAGGTTTACCAGGATCATTTCTAAATTACGGGCACGGTTAACAACACAACATTTCCGTAAACATGAAGATGTTCTATGCCGTTCAAATAAGTTTTTGTACAGGTACAACCAAACTTCAACACAGAATCTTTTAAAAACAGTAAAGTTATTCGAGATTGATTACTCCATATATTGCACGACTAAAATACAGTTGATAAATTATATGAAAGACAAGATTATCATATACTTAGACTAAATAAAATATGATTTTTACCGTATGATAATAGCATTAAATTGAAGTTTTTTTTCATATTTTTCGAATTGGTGCTTAGCGGGCTGATATGAAAACTTTATCACATGCTTCGATTGTTATCACATGCCTTTCCATAACGTTATCACATGGCATTCCGGTGATACTCGGCAAATTTCGGGAAAAACCTCAGTGCTACGTTTTCAGTGAAAAACATAACAAAGTAGTGTACTAAACAATTATTTGAATACTGGAAAGTATATTGTGTAAAATAAATAAAATGAATTAAAAAAAAAATTATATACAAATAAATGCATTTTTTAAGTTTTTTCTTAAACATAATGTAGAAAGTTACTTTAAAAAAGTTGACTTTACCAAACAATGTTCATTATGTATATTGTTGAAATATTTTTTTAGTCGATTCGTCCATATAACAATGTGGGTTTTTTTCTCTGTTGAGGCATATGATAGAAATATTTCATACTGAATGTATCAAATTTTGGGTCCGACGTGCGTGATTTTTTTTACTCTTTCAACTTCTTTTCGGGAACCATGCACGTAAAATGATCAATATATGAATCTGTTATTTTTCTGTACTGTTGAAGCATATGATAAAAAGATCATAACATGTCATTTTTCATATCGCATGTATTATCAGCCCTCGGTCAATATCAGCCCTCGAGCCATGCGGCTCTTGGGCTGATATTAAACCTAGGGCTGATAATACATGCGATATGAAAAATGCCATGTAATAATATGATAGTATTACATAGTGAGTTGTGTATCGCCGTGATAATACCTCAGGTCGTTTCACTGCATTGTTTTATCGGTGAAGTTATTAACAAAACATGGAGTATGCAAGTTATACCATCTAACTAAATATGTCATTATAAAAAGATCTATTTGTTGCGTTTATTGGTCATTTGCTCTCGTCTTAATCATTCATATATGTGCTATGTGATGCTAAACAATCTACGATCAACAAATGTATGCATGCCATGCACGTTTGTTCTTTGAAACAATTATAATTTTGTTGTGCAAATGAAAACCACAATGAAAGTACGTGCCATAGAAAGTAATATTTTTTAACATGCCATCATGTTAAATATTATTTCCAATCACACATACATTTAATGATAATGGACTATCATCCAAACATCCATAGGATGTGATGGATGATGGACATTCTGTAAGGAAGCCGAAGGCTTCGCGGGTTAAAGATGAATATCTTATTCTACAGGCTAGTAACGACCTTGTTTTACAGTTGAGTGATTTTAAATCATAATCACCTGTACAAATCCACTCATGCGTGCATATATAAACCCGTGCACACCTGTATTCTGTCTCATTTTAAAGTATCCCGAAAAAGGATGTGAGCGAAAAAACTCATTTAATTGTATATAAAATGGGTGGGCCATAAATCAAGGGCGGGTCTTTAACCCGCGAAGCCTTCGGCTTCCTTACAGAATGTCCATCATCGATCACATCCTATGGATGTTTGGATGATGGTCCATTCTATTACAGAAGCCTACAGCTTCTTGGTTAAAGATGAATCTTTCAAGCAAAGAGATCAATTAAATGAGATAAAAATGGCCACAAATATAAGATTTGAAACATCCACATTTAATGCTGTCATAAAATATTACAATTATCATAATCACATAATCATGACACAAAGTCCATAAAGTTCATTTATATATCCAACACAACACCATGAACACAATCCTGGAAAAATCAACGGCTCTGGTCAATCCACGTACAATGTTATCGGTTTCTGTAAGAATGGAACTCCTGTAAAATATTATTTAGGTTGTCATTAAACAGACAAAACAGCATTAATAAATTTCTTTTTACCTGTCTTTACACCTCTTTTAGCTTCAACCTCTCTTAGATAAAATTTCTTAAATGTTTTTGCAGATTTCCAATTTGCTGTTTTCATAAATATATCTAGAGTGATACCAGCACTAAAAGCTGCAGATGTAGAGGCGCCTCTGAAAGAATGCGCCTGAAATTTTGTAACATCAATACCAGATGAAGTCAAGACAATTTTGAACCATCGAGCTAAAGTTGAGGTTGATATTTTACGCCATGTTCTAAAAGACACCAGGAGATAATCATCTTTTCGCAATTTTTTGGTAGCCTTCAAATAATATTTTAATGTGTATACTGGGCAAAGTTCTTTTTTCTTGTATGCATCCAGAGTTATGTTCTGGTTAATCCTACCAATTCTGTCTGTTTTTTGTAAACAGTTCATAGTAAAAACAACAGTTTTACTAGATGTTTCCATGTAATTCAAATTCAAATTTGTCAAAGTTTGAGCTCTTTGAGCAGTAGTTAAAGCTAATAAAGTTGCAATTTTTAAAGTTAACATCTTGAGACTTAAACTTTCCAGTGGAAATAAAGTTTCTAAATAATGAACAACTTTACCAACATCCCATGTGATGGAATATTTAGGCAAAGGTGGTCTTGCATTAAAAATTCCTTTCATAAATCTGGAAATGAGATTACTATTGATTACTGTATTACAGCCAATTGATGCCAGAGTCTGGCCAATAGAACATTTGTTCATATTAATGCAACTATAAGATTTGCCATCATCATAGAGTCTAGCGAGAAAATTCAATACTTGTACTTCATTTGGTGAAGTGGTATTGATTTTTTGTGTATTACACCAAAGATACCATTTTCATATTGTCGCGAGGTAGAGACTCTCCATGACTGAGTGATGATGTTTCTAGCTGATTTTGAAATTCCCTTCTTTTGGAGGGAATGCCTGATACTACACAAGCGACTAGGAATAACTTTCTCATGTTTAGCGGGTGCTTTTGATTGTTGTGTACAAGTCTTAAAAGATCTTGACAAAAAGGGAGAATAACAGGATAATCGACCAAACAATTCAATAATCTTGGAAACCAAGGTTGGGATGGCCATGTTGGAACTATCATTAAAACCATTCTCACCTGTTCCTCTTCTACCTTGTTCAAAATTCTTGCTATGATACTGAAAGGAGGAAAAACATATGGTAAATAATTTTTCCAAGAGAAAGAAAAAGCATCAGAAGCCATAGCATCTGGATCTGGAAACCATGAGACATATTTACTTAACTGTTTATTAAGTCTAGAAGCAAATAAATCAATATTTGGTTGAAAGAAATGCCCACAAATATTTCTAAATATATTTTCTTTCAACTTCCATTCAGAAGAGTCACTAAAATTTCTTGACAATTGATCAGGAGTAATATTATCTTTCCCTGCAATATGGACTGCTGTTATAAAATTGTTTTTATCAGCAGCCCAGAACCATATTTCTCTTACTACTTCCAACAGTGCTACAACACTACCTCCCATGTTATTTATATATTGAACTGCTGTAGAGCTATCAGATTTAATGCAAATATGAGAATTTGAAATGTTTTTTCCTAATGAAAAAAATGCATATTTTATAGCTAAAAGTTCTAATATATTAATGTGTGAAATGCTTTCAGATTTCATCCATCTTCCTTGAGTCTTATTTTTACCATAAACTGCTCCCCATCCAATTTTAGAAGCGTCAGTTTCAATATACTCAGTAGGAGTACCAAAGCTTATACTTTTCCCTTCATTCCTATCTACATTTTTAATCCACCATAAAATTTCATTTCTTGAATTCTCGGAGAGACTCATGATGCCATCATAATTGTCATTGTTTTTGCTCAAAGCTAAAGTTTTCTCAATATCTAAATATCTATGAAAAATTGGTGCTAATAAAACTGCACATGAAGCTGAAGTAAATAAACCTATTAAAGAACTTACTTCCCTGATAACAGGATTGTATAGACTATAGATTTTGTTTGCACTTTTCAAAATCTTTTGTATTTTTTCTTCTGTCAGAAACACTTTAAATTGCACAGAATCAATCAAATATACTAGAAAAATTATTCTCTGTGTTGGAATGAATACTGATTTTTCTTTATTTACTAAGAACCCTAGAGAGTGTAACAGATTTCTCAACATGACAGTATTTTCATAACAAATGTTCTCATAGGGACTATGTAATAATGAATCATCTATGTAGAAAAAAGACCCTACTCCTTGGTTCCTTATATGAGAAAAAACTACTTTCATAAGTTTTGTAAAAATTCTAGGTGCACTTGCTAACCCAAAACAAAGACAAGTAAATTCATAAATCTGATCTTTCCAAACAAATTTCAAATATTTTCTACATTTTTTGTTCATTGAAATTGAAAAATATGCATCGCATAAATCTATTGATGTAAAATAATCATTCTTGCTAATATTCAACAGAACAGACTGTAAATTTTCCTGTTTGAAATGAAAATATTTCACATATTGATTCAGACCTTTCAAATTTATTACAGGCCTATATTTCCCATTCTTCTTCTGAACAAGAAAAATATTTGATATAAATTCATCTTTCTCATGATTCGAAATTTGTATTGCACTTTTTGACAATAAAATTTGAATTTCATTATCAATTAGTTCTATTTCAGTTTTGTCAATATTCATAATTTTTGGCATAAAAAATTGAACCGGTTTATTTTCAAATTCAATTTCATAACCGTTTTGAACTAGACTAAGAATCCAAGGATCGTATGATATTTTTTCCCAATTATGTAAACCAAAACGAATAGACCCAGCTATAAAAGTGGGAGATAGATTTTTACCTCTAATATCCCCTGCCTCTTTGGTTTCTGTAACCAGCTCTCCCTCTATAGCGGGAGTTTCTCATGCCTCTTTGGCCATAATTGTTGTTTTGGTATCTTCCTCTGCCCCTGTTTATACCTGGGGGGTAACCATAGCTGCAACCCCCTTGTCTCCAGTTTTTTGAAGTAGCTGTATTTACAACTCCCTTCATCTTCTGGGCATCATTAATATCTTTAACTTTCTTGGACACATCATCTCCGAACAAATATTCGGTAACGTCTAAATGTCTTGTACACAGTTGATGGTACTTCTGATCCATATTGTTTTTCAGTGTCATGCGTCTAACATATGATATTTCAAAAAATGCTGCACAAAGCATTGACAAGGCATTATTAATGTTGACCCTCATTTTAGCCACCGTTTTTACTGCATCTGGTTTCGTCAGTGCTTCTGCAGTACGTATTACTGGTACAATGCCAAAACCCAAGATCCTTTGTATGGTCTGAAAGGACAGATCATCACTTCTGGCTTGGCGATTCAATAGATGCCAAATCTCAGGATTAACTTTAGGAGGTGCCAAAGACTTGCTATTTGAAGGAACTTTATAATCCTTAGCTATTTCTGTAATAACAGACTTACGATTTGTCACAGCGTTTACAAGAGCAGCGATACTCTTATGTGTTTCGTCACCAAACTTGTCATCATCTTCAAAAATTTTTGGTATAGCATAAGCGAACTCTTCCTCGCTGTTTACCTCCGACTCAAACTCATCATCTGCATTGTTTCCAAAAATGTCATATTGACTAAAGTCAACTTCACCTTCACCTTCGTCATCTTCCGGTGCAACCGGGTGTTCCGGTGCACTCGCTAATTCATATCTGTCGGCAGTACTATTTTGCCTGTCTAACAAGAGTTCTAGTTTAGAATAAATTCTTCTGAATTCATCTTCTCTTTCTTTATCTTTATCTGAAGGTTTTGTAATGTTTCCCCGTTTTACGGGAGCCTTTCCTTTCTTGTTCTTGCCAGGTCCCTTACCCGGGCCTCTTTCATTGTTTTGTTTACTTGTGCTAGTTTTCTTTAATTTCTTAACACTTTCTGGGGGAACCACGACCGACTTTAATTGTCTCTTTTTGGGTGGTGAGAAGTGTACTGACTCATCAGCCACTGCAGAAAACCCAGAGAAACTAGCTTCGTCCCCCGAAGCCAGAATGGACATAATGTCCGCCGCCACTTGGCTGGACTGGGAAAGACCCGAGTCGGAGTCTTCAGTACTAGACATAATAAAGTATAGAAACGAGTCGTGTCTGCTGATTCAGCAATTTTATTTTTACTTTACTTTACTCGTTCTAGCCTTAGAATAAAATGAGGCAGAATACAGGTGTGCACGGGTTTATATATGCACGCATGAGTGGATTTGTACAGGTGATTATGATTTAAAATCACTCAACTGTAAAACAAGGTCGTTACTAGCCTGTAGAATAAGATATTCATCTTTAACCAAGAAGCTGTAGGCTTCTGTAATAGAATAAATAAACCGTACGTATTCCAAAACAAATAAAAAAAATGTATATTGATGTCTTAGATACAGTTATTAAATATTACATTTATTAAAAAAACAAGGACACTCTAAAGATACTCTGTGGATGGTTAAACGATGTTAATACGTACTGTAGTATTAATTATGAAAAAGAAATCTATATCGAACATGTACACATGAAGACGTAAAAGTGTTATTTCCGTTCTAATATAATCTTTGGCAATATACTTTCAAACAATGTTATATAGACAGATACACAACTTGATTAAAATATTAATCGTGAGCCTAAGCTATTCTACGGATTAGAAAACGTTTGTTATACTAGTCAAATTACCCTCAAATGTGAATTTATTTTGTTTTATGTAATATAATCATCAAAACGACAAAGAGATTTAATAATGCACAAGTGGTCTACAGGCTAGGCTATGAGAATACTGGGATGACCTTTATTAAGACAAATGGTCAAGAATGTTCCGAACTTGACTACTTCCTGCATAAGTCCAGACATACGGAGGTGGCAGAAAAAGAGATTCTGAAAGATGTCATTAGTAACCACTCCGATCATTATCCTGTTAAATGTTAAAATAGGGATACCAAAAAGAGGTACAAATCAAAACAACAAACTTCAGCAACTTCAACCAACTATAAAATGGTACAAAGTAGACCAAGATCTATACTTGGCAATTATCAACAGACAGGTGGACACGATAGCAGAAAGCCCAGCTGAGACAGCAGAGGATGCCGAACTCCTAATCAGTAAGATGCACCAAATCCTAACAAACGCAGCAAATGAGAGCTCATCTAAGAAATCCAAGTACAAAGCAAAACCAAAACTGAAAGTATGGACACCAATCATCAAAAGTAGCTTGAAAGAGATGAGAAAATGCTATGATATATGGAGTAGAAATGGGAAACCCACCAACCCAGATGACAAGTCTTATCAAGACAGAGTCAACAGCAGAAAGGAATTTAAAAAGCAGGTGAGAGAGCGTGACAGAGACAAACAAGAGATACTGGAGGCAAGAACAAGAGTAAGTTGTATCACAAACTAGTAAAAAGCAACAGGAATAGAAACAGGACTGGTGTAATGGATTCACATATAAATGATAATCTTTACTCTGGTGACCAAGTAATCGAAGGCTTTACTGAACACTTTGGAAATCTAGCATCAGGAAATCTAAAATCATCCCAGCTGAAGGACCAACACTATCACGAACGGGTTGAATATGAAGTCAAATTAATCAACGACATTATAAAAAGTAAGGAACCCCCCTGGCAAACCAGACAGAGCTTAAGAAGGCCATAAAGACCCTCAACAGAGGTAAATCTGCAGACATATATGGCATCACTGTTGCGCACCTCATCTATGCAGGAGAAAAACTAGAACAACTTCTTTTAAGGCTCATCAATCTGGTATTTAAACATGGCTGTGTCCCAGACATACTTAAGAAAGGACTTCTGACACCTGTCTTCAAAAACAAGGGAGACCGATGTCATGCTGCCAACTACAGAGGTATAACAGTACTGCCAGTCGTTAACAAGATTAAAGAGGCAATAATCAGGGACAGAATACAACCAAGAGTCCTTAAAGATCAAAATCCCACCCAACGAGGCTTCACTGCAAAATCATCGCCACTGAACGCAGGTCTGGTTGTGGAATAAGTCTATCGAGAGAGTGTAGACAGTAACCAAGAATTTGAGCTGGTGTTACTAGATGCAAAGTCTGCATTTGACGTAGTGGTACACAGTCACCTCATGCGACGACTATTTCATTGCGGTATCGACGACACTCTCTGGGGGATAATACAGAGTATGCACTGGCAATCAACTAGTGCCATCAAATGGGAAGGAATGATTGCTGATGAGTTCCCAGTGAGCCAAGGTGTGCGCCAAGGAGGAATCCTCAGCACTGACTTTTTCAAGGTATATGTAAACCCTCTACTGAATAGATTACAGCAATCAGGCCTTGGATGCAAAATTGGCAATGTCCTTTGCAATACTACAGCATGTGCAGACGACATAGCATTATTGGGAAAAAGACCATCTGATATGCAGGTACAAATACATATATCTGCCGACTACGCAGGAATGGAAGGCTTTAAGCTCCAACCCCAGAAGAGTGTGGCAATACACATCAAACCTAAGCCAACCAAGAACAACTGTGAACCAGAACAATACCAGTTGGGAAAAGATCCAATGTCAAACGTCACAAACTCAACACATCTTGGTATAATTAGGACAACATCAATGAAACAATATTTATATAAGACTTACATATCACCAGTACTACTCTACGGGATGGAGCTTCTGATACCAAAATCAGCACACTTGGAAACCCTAGAGAAGTTCCAAAAAAAGATGCTCAAACATCCCCATGAGTACTCCTGATCCAGCAGTGTACATTCTAACCGGCATCCTACCAGTCGAGGCACAAATCCATACCAAAATGATGACATTCTTCAGTAACATATGTCAGCAATCAGACAATAGTGTTGAAAAACAGCTTGGTAAAAGACAACTAACTGTAAAATCCTCAGGAAGCCACAGCTGGTATATTGAAGTACAGAGGGTCATGTTCAAATACAACCTCGGCAGAGCCATTGATATGCTGGATAAAGCAGATGTGACTAAAACCACTGTCAACCAAATTAAAAGACAAATTGCTAACCACTGGGTCAATGAAATATCAGTTATTGCCAACCTGTATCAAGGGCTAAAATACCTTCGAACAGACAATTTCATGGCAGGCAAAATCCACAGCATACTGAAGATCAAAAGATACACCAACAAAGACCGTTTTCGAATTCCAATCAAACTAAAACTCCTCACTGGAACCTACTGACTGCAGCCCCTGAGATATAAAATCTACAAAGAAGGAAACCAGGAAATATGCAACGCATGCAGCCAGGAAGTGGAAACGGTTGAACATCTATTGATCAAATGTAAAGCTTGGGATAACATCAGAAGACCTGTAATTAAAGAGATAGAGATCATACTAACAAGCAACAGCAAAATAGAGTGGGAATCTCTAAATGAAGGGACCAAAATACAGATAATGATGGATATAACCATGGTACAACGACAACTTCGTCTGAACAGTGAAGAAGTCTCAAAGCTAGAACATCAAGCAAAACGTCTCATATACCTTATACACAGCGCCAGATGTAAACTTCTACTTCAACCATAGCTGATTGGAAGATGCTTTGATCAGGGTCTATGGTGGGGTTGGGTCTGGGTGTATAGGGCAGCCAATTCCAAATAAGTCGAGCTCACTGTATAACATGTTAATTTCAAACACTACGGAATTCATGGGTGTATTTTGACCATATGTACAATGAACATTATGCAGAATTCTGCAACAAATACGTAATATGGGTGTGCCAATGCCAATATAGATGTGAGATAAAATCTTTTACCTTTTAAAGACAAGCTTTTAGAACTATATTAATAAACATATGAACATTGCCGTTACATTACAGTGCGTGACTTGATTGAAGCAACTTATTTTACAACATTTATATTTTAAGAATGAACTATTTTACTACGTAAACATATATAATCCCATTGTATATATGTCCGGTAACTAGCCTAACAATTTTAACGCAACTAAGAAAACATACAAGATATATGTGTTACTACAAAAGTGATCCTGTATATAGCGGTGAAGGATGGAATTAATCAAATTATAGTGAAAATATACAGTCCGCCAAAAGTTAAGCACCACCTGTTTTTATTGCATAGATCTTTTTTCAAATTTAAAAAATCAATTATTCCACGAAAAAACGAAAACAGTCATATAGCAATTTTGCTAATGTATACCATAAATAAACCAGATATGTAATTTTAGTCATTTATGTAGGTTCTATGCATGTAGGTTTTTCGTTCATAGAAATAGTGTAAATTACACAATTCAGAAACAGAATTTAAGTTTCACTGTGATTTTATTTTTTTACAACAATTGATCACCCAATATTATTAACATTTTCTACACATGAGCTTCAGTATGTTTGGCAAATTTATTGTCAACATTTGAGACAATAGCAAGTGTAACAACCTCACTTCCGGTACAGTTTCATAACACGACGTTTCATTCTCGGTTCAAGCCATCAAGATTTAGTTTAGGAAATCTGTTGCATTTAACAACAAATACCACTTTTAAATCGACAAAGTATTGTGAAGGTGGATCTCTGTGATTGAGATTTCCGCCAATGGCATCTCAGACATGTTTAATAGGGTTTATGTATGGGGACACGGATGGCAAAAAAATAGTGGAATATTACAAGTACACCCCGGTACCTCTCATATGTTAGATATGGAGAACAACAAACCGTAAAAACGGTAAGGTGAGAGGTACAAGAGGCTGGGTTTGTGGCCTGATATCGATATACTGTGAATTTCCCCCCATCGTAAGATGTATATCAAATTATCTTTGCGATATGTGAGATTTTCCTTGCACTTTTTGTTTGTTTGTTTGTTTGCTTTGCGGATAACGAATATGTGTCGATATGAAAAACAATTGTTAGTATTGTTTCAGTCGGATATAGCCACAGTAGCACACTACTTGCATGTAAATTGCTATATATGTTGTATAACAAACGACAACATGACATGTATTTTTTATCTAAATCTGCCATTAATACCCGCAGCTATAAGCTATGAAGATGAATAAGCTTTGGAATCGACATGAATAATTGGATAAGACATTAACATTTACCATAAGGTTTAATCAGTACTTGGGGCAACACAGCTGTTGATTATTCCATATATCATAGAATTAGTGCATATGGATCCCAACACCTAATGATTCTACAAAACACGAAAAAAAAAACGACTTGTTGTATAAAACCTTATTGACATCACAGTTCTCAAGCTCGATCAACATACGTTTTTTTTTTGTTTTTTTTTTTGTTTTTTTTTTTTTACAATTGTGTAACAAATGGCCCAAATAACTGGTTACTCCTCCCTTAGCTTGGATATTCGTTTAATATCACGTATCGTTATAAATTCTCAGATATATGTACAAGTTTTTGCATCCTGTAACTTGAGTTTTTTTTTTTTGTTGTTGTTGTTGTTTTGGTTTTTTTTTTTTTTTTAGATGGTGGGGTCTAACTGATGTTTTCTCTTTTAATTATTCGTTTCATTTCTGACCCTGCTATACAGCTGCTAATACGATGACAACCAACTTTGTCGTATTACTAACAACCTTCACCCACTTGATGACAATTAACACACAGGGCCTGTCTTTGTCATATTCCATATTGCTTATGACCTTCACCGCAAACTCCAATCAACTGACCAGACCACAAGATGACCGCGTTATCTTATATTCGAGGCACCCAAGGGTGAACTTGTAATAGTGGAATATTACAAGTACACCCCGGTACCTCTCATATGTTAGATATGGAGAACAACAAACCATAAAACCGTGCAGCTTTGTGTAAAATAATAAACATACCGAAACAGACTAAACTCATTTAATACAATATTTATTATCCAATACTTATAATATAAAAAATACATAAAACAATACTGAACAATAAAATGCAACTTAATTGTCTAGGTTTTTCCCCTTTCTTGAAATTAATCATGACCTTGAAAAAAAAATGTTTTTAACAATGTACGCCTTCACAACAAAATTCTATGAAACAAATCAAAATTTAAACTGTTTCAAATTACTTATACTGACATAGTTTTGTGAAACTTTATCGAACAAAGACGACCCCTGTCCCAAATGTTTTGCAGCGGATGACAATGTGCTTGCTGGACCCTCAGGGCTCATTAATTTTCCAACATGTGCATAATGGTCGATCATTCCCTTAGAACTCCAGCCCACATGTTGATTTATCGCTTGATCATCGACTCCTAACATTCTTAAGGTAATTGCGCAACCCCGCCTGCTGCTGTGGGACGTTTCTCCTTGATACAAATTAATATTCATTAAATGCGTCTTTAACCTGTCTGTCATACATGATGATGATACTGCTCGATTATTAATTTGTTTCGACTTGTTGTCTCTAACACGATAAATGAAACCCTTGTTTAAATCAATATCTAATTTATTTGCTATACATTTGTAATCCTTTACGAGTTTAATTGGACAAATGTCTTCATCTAGCGACGGTAAGATGATGTAATTTTTGGATTGTCAATAGAGGCCGTTTTTCCTGCCTGTTGTGATACATAAATACCTTTTGAGTCAGGTATGTCAAACAAATTCTCTGCCTTAAGTAAACCAAGATCCCCGCCCCTGTTGCCTGAATGACATAACAGAGAAAAATAAGACAAGTCACGCGCAAATAAAAACTGTGATATAGTGTCTTTTTCTACAGACACTTTATAGGATAAATATCTACATAGTTTTCCTAATTTGTCAAACATTAAAGGAGTCGCTTGTTTTCTTGTTATATTAGAATTAGATTGCTCTAAAGACACTGCTTGAATGTGTTGCTTCAAGATGTGAGATGAAGCCGGGTTGCCACTGTAAAGCATTGGGTTCCATTCGCCAGCTCTTCCAATATCTCGAAAAATTGCTCTTATTTTACCTAACAAACTGTCTACCGATTTTACTGTGAGAGTTTTTGGACAACTGCAGTTTTTAATACCATGTTCTGTGCGATATACACAATTGTCTTCGTGCAGTTGTGTTCTACCATTTTTTTCTTTGAATACTAAAAATTTCCTGATATCTTCAGGACCGGCGTTGGAAAGATTTTTCAGAGGTTCCAAAGTAACGAAAAATTTCTCTAATTCAGTTTTTAAACTGCATTTCTGTTTTGAATAACTCCCCGATTTTAATAAATTGTCAAGTGTGTCAATTCGTTTTTCAATTTTATGCAATAGTTCATCCCTTTCTTTGGAACATTCATCTAAACATTCTAATGACTTATTTCTCGGACAACCACATATTTTACAAAAAATATAGTCTACATCATTTGCTGTTGCACATCCTTTGCATAACATGTATGGTCGTAAAATATTAGCAATATTAAAAACCTACAACAAAATAAAAGAAAATATTTTATACCACTATACAAATTGACAAAATGTTAACTAAATATTCATATTACACTTTGATAGAGAAAATAAACAAACTCTAGATATGATACTACCACTAAATTCCTACATGGGATACACATTTTAACATACTATATACATTATTTGTCAATATACGCTGGCCATCCTCATTTAAATGGACATTATCCCTTAAATGTGAACTGTGAATGTTTACATTATCCATGAATAACCACTTATGTTCTATGCATAATTGTTTTATTGTTGCATTTAAACTCTCTGATCTTATATTAATGTAATCGTCCTTAGTAATAATTATTGATGACATTATTACTTTTACATGCGTAAATTTCTTACAAATGTTTTCTAACAACAATGTTAAAGATTCAAGCTCATGATGTGCTACAGATAATTGGTGAAATTCATTCAAATACAAATAACATTTACTCAAATTATTCACACCAGCATGCACAAAAATGGTTTGTGGTGGATATCTATCGACCATCTTTTGAATGTTGTACTGTACATTACGAATAAGGCCTCCACCTTCTGAATAAACATGTACCATAGGGTTCCTGAATTTCTTATCTGATAAAAAAAATCTGATCATTGAATCACCGACACACAAAAAATGAAAATTGGAAGTAATCGTAGGGTTATTTAGAAAAAGCATTTTCCCATAAGATGAACCGGAAATGAAATTCTGCACCCTTACCACCCATAAATTCCATGGTAAACCATATCTATCGGACACATAGCCTTTTTTCGTCGGGTACTTTAAAACATCTTTTTGACCTTTGATGCCTACAACAAATGCATCACTTATGAAATTTACGAAATTAGGCAGCCATAAAGGCGTAGTGTTCTCCGCTCTTATCACAATAGTATAACTACAACTGTTTTCTTTCAAAAAAGTCATAACTGGTAGAACTAGATTGAAAGGTGGAAATACGTAACAGTTTTCCTGTTTGTTAATCTCTTGTGTGAAAACGTTTATACCCGAGGACAGAGGAGATTGAAAAGGTGTAAAATGTTTTAGAATATTTCCTTGTTTGTCTTTCATGCTATTTGAGTCCAGAGCCATGAGATCTAAAGTATGTCCAGAATTCCCTCCGAAATGCTCTTGAATAGTCTGCCATATTGCTTTCGTAATTGTTGCGTCACACTTTGTTAAAGTACGTGAAGGCGCGTCAGCGAGGTTTTGTTTTGACGGTATATAGTACAGGTTCAAAATAATGTCAGAATCAATAGTAAATTTGAAAATATCTTTTATTACGGAATTCAACTGGGATGACCTTGACCCCTCGTTGTCCCACGCATATATCAAAGCTTTGTTGTCAACATTTGCGTCTATTCGAAAACCCTGAATTTTGTCTCTGAATGACTTTAAAACATTTAATAACGCATATGCTTCTAGAATCATAATTGGCAGAGAAAGCATGTCTGCCTCCCACGAATCACCTACAGTATGTTTAATGTCATTAATCTCGAAAACACCACCCCATTTAAAGGTGGATGCATCTGTAAAAATAGTCACAGATAAATGTCTCTCCCTTTTCCACTCTAATTTACCTTCCCATTCATCTAGAAAACGCCATGACGTAATTTCATCCTTGAGATCTCCATTTAACGCTATGCCTGACTTTGATTTTATACCGAGAGAAATCGCACTATTCATTTCGCGGGTATACAGCTTTGCTGCAGGGACTGCTAACATGAAAGAAATACACCTGCCTGACAGTTTTTGCAAATCTAAAACGGATAATTCGGACTTCGCAAGACAAGCTTCTCTGAAGCCTACAAACTTTTTCTTTTTACTTTCAGTTAACCTAAAACACCGCTCTACAGAGTCTACCTTAAATCCTAAAAAAACTGGCGATTGTGTAGGTACAAATATAGTCTTTGTTAAATTCAAACAGTATCCGAGCCTGGTTAATATTTCACATACAATGTAATTTGCTAACAAAGCGCTTGGTATACCGGGTTCTATCCCTTCACTTCGAACTTCTTCTACCAGTCTGTCGTCAATGTACAGAAATATAGGTATAGAAAAATGTTTTCGTATATAAGAGGTAGGTTGCATATTCAAAGTATGGTATATGTAGCTTGACAATTTGAATCCGAAAGGTAGGGTCTTACACCGATAATAATATCCTCCCCACTGAAAACCAACAAGATTGAATGACTCCTCTGATAACCGAACATTATCAAACCCAGATTTATCGTCTATTGATGTGAAATAAGCACCTGTTTTAACTATCCGGGGAATATCTTTTAAAGTATCTAAGTTGAATGGTACGCTTTTGATCCAATTATTGAGATACATAAGGTTCACACAAAGTCGAGGTTTTGTTGGTTCTACTGTTAAAGGGGCTACTATATGCGGTGGTTGTACTATACCCACTTTTCCTACGCATTCAAGTGATCCATTTCGTAATCTCTCTGTGATCGTCTTAGTTATAAAATCAATAAAAGGGATACAACTGTTCGAATTGTTAAACATTCTTGGTGGAGGAAATTCGTGGTCATACTTTTCTCCCCAAAATTTCCCTTTGAAAATCGTTATATAATTATGTATGTTTACCCCGTCAAGGCCGTTTTCTATCCAATCTAAGACTTCCTTAGTTTGCGACGAATTACACATAATATGCTTCCATTGATCTACACGCGTATGAATTTGCCCTGCCTTAAAAGAATTTGGATTTAAAAAGACTAAATTGTCAATCGACGGATCCTGACCTTTTATCAATGATGCACTAAATGATTCTTCCGCTGAATCTGGCTTAATTTGTAACTCCTTTTCACTTAAAAGTTTCCCCTCTAAATTGACATACGATGCTAATCTAATAAATTCATTGGTCGGGTCACTATCAAAGACCACACTTTTTTCCCATGGTTTCATTCGAAAATTTTCCTGAAATTATATATATAACTTGCATCACAATTTAGTTATATAAGGTAATTTATATATATTTATATCACATGTACAAATCATGCCAACATTTAATGAGCAACAACAACGAAAACATAACGTTAAAAGTTCAATAATTAGTTCTGGGGTGGAGGGATAAGGCAATCTCTAGCCATATGACCAGGTTTATTGCAACGATAACATATTAATGGTGTGCGGGGTCTTGACCTTCGTGGTTGTTGAGAAAAACGTGGAGGTGAAGGTCCTTGTGGGTAACTAAAACGATTGTAACCGTAATTATAAGGCATTGGCTGAAACATGCCATACCCTTGTGTATTGACATCATCATTATTTTTTGTCAGTCCGAAATTTTTCATAAGTTTTTGTTCTTTGTCTAAAATGCTCTCTTCTTCTCTGTTACAGACTAATTTTAGCACAAGTGCTGCAGCAAAAGATGGGTTAGACTTATGAGAGTTGAATCGGTTTAAGATTAAATTTATCTTGTCTTTAATATCACTGTTTTGCTTTCTAGCTAAACTTTCAAGGATTACAAGTCTCTCGTGCAAAACATCAATATCCACCTTTGGTCCCTTGGATGCCTCTTCTTTGACGTCTCGCTTGGCTCTTTCCAAATCTGACTCCTCATCTGCTGTTTTCTTTTCTTCTAACATCTTTTCCAGTTTGTCTATTTTGTCCTCCAGGGCTTTCATCTGTTTGGGAAAATCACATATAATAACACTTATTGTTTATCTTTGTACAACCACAGTTCTAAACTAATTAAAATGCATGCATACCTGCAGTGTTTGTTGACATTGATTGTTACGGTTAATATACTTCTTAAGACTATTAAATCATACACATGTTGTTAATCACTGTATTGTGGATAATTAATCCTGTCCAGCTTCTCGTACAGCTGTCACGCGTGACGTTATCTGAACTTTTATCATACACAAATAAATTTGATGAGAAAATCTTAGGGAAATAACTGACTACTTATTGCATAACATCCTCTCACATATCAGAGTATTAGCATACTTTTCCAGGTTTTGAAATGAATTTTAAGCATTTATATGCTTTCAATTACACAAAATTAATCCTCTCTCTGTTGTACTCATCTAACAACAATTTATAAATAAACATATTTAAATTCAGTAAGAGAATGAAAACGACAATGCACATCAATGCCTTCTTAGTAACAAAGGCAGCCTGTCATCTTCATTTATTTAAAATAATTAACAAATTTAGAATAATGCGTAATAATTATTATTTTTTTTTTTTTTTAATCTTTCGCTGGTTGCTTTCCTCAATTTAAACAAATAAAAGCCTACTAACTAATTTCGATTTATTAACGACCCATTTTGTACCTCCTGGTTTTTTTTTTTTATTATTATTTTCTTTCTTTCATTTACAATCATTACGGCTAGGACATAATTTTCGCTTTTTTCCCCCTTTTTATTTGCACTTTCTTACAAATGGCCCTGTAATTGCAAGTGACACTCTCCTGTAAACCGTATTTTCAACGAATTTAACAAAACTTATTTCATATAGTTCTTCCACATTATCATTATTCTTGTTCTTACTATAACATACGTTAGCATTTAACATTTATGTCTTATGGTTGGTCTGAAAACCGAAACATGTCTTACATATTACGACATACATTTCTCTAGCGCATCTTTTATTTTTATTTTATTTTATTTTATTTTATTTTTTTTTCTAAACTGAATTATTTTATACTTTTATACTCTTTTATACATGTGTGATATAATAAATTGCCAATGAGACAACTGTCCACATGATCAAAAATTAAAAATTATCATGTTATATCACCGTACGGTTTCAACAATGAGCACATTTTAAAACATTTTGTTTCCTTCTCTCTTTCAAATTGAATAAAAAAAAACTAACAATTAACAATAACTAACAATAAACTTAAGTTTAAAACATTAACGGATTTACTTGGAATATACTAAGAGCAGATGATTAATACCAAAAGGTTATTTTAGAACAATAGAAAACAGTTAACGCTCTGACCCAATCTGTTTCCCAGTTTGAAAAAAACAATGGTAATGATAAAATAAAAATAAATAAATAAAATAACAAAACACGCACATTCTAGAACTTCAAGTACGCATGCGCGTAGCAGGGGTAACAGGTCACATATTTTCGATAAACGTTAATATTTCTTTTACACCATACTATTTACCATGCTTTTCATACCTATTTCTTTTTACAGTTAACCAATTTTTTTTTCTTTCATTTCCTATATACATGTAATATTTTCCGTTACTATTAACAAAAACGTTTTTCTATTGCCACTCTTGTCTTTATCATTATCATCCTTTAACCGCAAACAATTTATAATTATCTCGTTAATTTCATGATTGCTCTCTTGAAACATTAATAATAATCTTAAATATTTCAAATACTTTTCTTCAACATTAATACCTATTTTTTCTCTTAAAACTACCGATCGTGCATTGACAACCCTTCGTCAATCATTTTTAAATTAACCACATATTTTTTCACTTAACCTAAAATCCTCTTTTCACAGTATTTTAGCCAATTTTGTATCCAATTTCATTCTATTTGTTTTCCATATCTATCTCCTCATTTGTCTTTTCCTAATTTACTACATTTTAACATAATTATAACATAATTATAACTATTATTTCCCATTTTTCTATATGATTTTCTTTCTTTTATAACAGATCTGTTTTCTCTAGACAGCTACCACATTGTTTAACCTTAGACATTTCATAATTATCTCATGTATTTTTTTTTATTTCTTTCTTTTCTTTCTCTTGATTCACAAATAAAAATCTTTATTCGAGGAAAAACTTTTCTTAACTTGTCTCTCTTAGACAGTACATTCCTTTCTCTCTTTTTGTATACCAAAACTTAAAAAATCCTCTTTTCACCATTCTTAACCTAAAGACTTTTTCTTTTCCTTTCTTTTTTTTTTTTTTTCTTCTTCTTTTTTTTTTTTTTTTTTTTTTTTTTTTTTTTCATGCTTAAACTTAAAATTCTCTTTTCATCATTCTTAACCACTTTTTTTTTTTCTCTTTCTTGATTCATCAATAAACATTTTAAATATCGAGGAAAACTTTTCTTAACTTGTCTCTTTTAGACAGTTCATTTCTTTCTTTCTCTTTGTATACTAAAACTTAAAAATCCTCTTTTCATCATTCTTAACCTAAAGACTTTTTCTTTTCCTTTCTTTTTTTTTTTTTTTTATTTTCTTCTTCTTTTTTTTTTTTTTTTTTTTTTTCATGCTAAAACTTAAAATCCTCTTTTCATCATTCTTAACCACTTTTTTTTTTTTCTCTCTTTCTTGATTCATCAATAAACATTTTAAATATCGAGGAAAACTTTTCTTAACTTGTCTCTTTTAGACAGTTCATTTCTTTCTTTCTCTTTGTATACTAAAACTTAAAAATCCTCTTTTCATCATTCTTACCCTAAAAACCTTTTTTTTATCATTTTAATCATTTTCCCCTCATGTATCATCACTAAAAACCTTAAATATTTCGATGAAAACTTTTCTTAACGTCTCTCTTTCAAGCTCTTCATTTCTTTTCTAATGTTACTCATCCCTTCGATCTGAACGTAATAATTATTTACACTTTACTATTAAATAAACTTCCTTTAACTTTACAGTTCCCTTAAAAATTAACCGACGCCAAAATTATTTTACGTTAACCAAAACCATTTGTAACACGAGACTCTTTCGCATACAGTTTGACCCAATACACGAATTTCTGTTTTATTGCCCGGATCAAATAAAATATGAGCCTTCAAAACCTCTAATACCATAACCAAATAACAAGAAAAAATTTCTGTTTTGCCCTTTTTTACTGATTAAACTGTTCTTACCCCAGTTGCGTCATTTGACTTTCTCTTTTTTCTTGGTGGATCCGGGCGGTTAGATGGCCCAGCCTCTTCATCCTCTTTACTCTCCTGAATAGTAATGGTACACTGAAGTGCAAAATGCAGGAGTTTGCACATATTCTCCCTTGAATCCGGGATTCCACCCAACAGTAATAGTTCTTCTAACTTTACACCTTTAGACTTTGCAATACTTGTTAGTTCTGCCTTACTTAGGGTCGGCAAACACTTCCCATCATAATCTTCCATTTCGGGATCTTCTTCTTCCCGAAACTTCCTTAACACTTTTACAATATCCATTTTTGCGTCTGATAAGGACCGCAAACTCCAATCAACTGACCAGACCACAAGATGACCGCGTTATCTTATATTCGAGGCACCCAAGGGTGAACTTGTAATAGTGTAAATGGCTTGTTGCTCTTTGAACTCGGTTAAAATCCTTGCTCTGTGTGTTCTAGCGTTGTCGTCCATGTACAAGGGTCTTGGAAATGTAGACGCAAGTATGGGATTATTAAAATGAGGGACTACAATGTTTAAAGGATCCAAAATCTCTTCATGTCAGTCCGTTTATGTTGCCCTGCAGAATATGGATACCCAGATTATAACGGTATAAGAAGCAACCCCGAACTGAAACACCACCAGCATTGAATGCAGTCCTTGTGCAAACATTATTTTTTGTCAAAAGCCGTCAAGTTTCCCCGCGAAAGGAGTAGGTCCGGTAAGGACTCATTTTGGCCTCAAATTTCAGTTTCATCTGACGAAAGATTTTTGACACTTAAGTGTCTATTTCACTTAATTCAATTAATTTATGTGTAAGATTTTAACTGATTTAGTCATTAAAAACGATCCGATTCAAGCTCAAATATGAAAAATCTCTCAAATATGCCAAAAAACGACACTTTTCAGATGGTTTTTGTCAAAAACGAAAGTGGCCGCATCCGTGTTCATCCACAACCTTTATATATGTTATGTATTATCATAAAATACAACTTACATTTCAATATTAAGGATGAACACAAATGCGGCCACTTTCGTTTTACACGGAAACCGTCTAAAATTTAACTAAAATGATAGAATTTTGAAGATTTCCGTAATTTAGCATGACTTTATGGTGCTACAACCCGATATATGTGCATTGTATTGTAAAAAACAGCCCATAGTTATGTAGCAGAATCATTTAACTGTCCATTAAATAACTAAAAGTTTACATTTTAACAATTTTGTAAAACTGTTATATTTTGGGGCCAAAAAGGGGTCTTACCGGACCTACTCCTTTGATTTATGGCGTATACTGGCAGTTTAAGAAACTGACTACCATCTGAACAATGAGTGTTTTGTCAACTTCTTATGTTCAAGCATAGATAGTCATTATCCCATTAAAACCTGACGGTAGAGTGCCTACCTGTAAGCTCAGGTCTCTATACACCAATACTTGCTCTTCGGTTGCCTCTGAGAAGTCGACTGACCAATGTACGAGCACTAACACGACCACCTGGAGAAACAGTGTATTTGTAATCGCGCAGATGACCTTTGATAAGAGGTTGCTTGACTGCTTTATCGGAGTTCAATCTTTTTGGTCGTAATGAATTTTCTTAGTGTATGTTGAAGGTAATTCATAACACAAAACATTAATATTTTTTTCGCAATAGTTATAAAAATATTGCCAGTTATATTTCGGTGGTGCTTAACTTTTGGCGGACTGTATATATTCCTACTTGTATGGTGGTGGGTTTTGTTCTACATGCCTTAACGGTGTGGTTGTCCTACAAAGGATGTGAAGATTTGGAAGAAGAAGACGAAGAAGGTCATCATATTGTACATTGTCACTATAGAAATTTTTAAATGATTGAAATTATGAACTCGATTCAAGTAAGAATCATATTTTTTGCATATAAAAAGAAACCGGATTTTGTAATTTCGATGATAAACGAATTTGGTGATACTAAAAAAAAAGGTTATCCCCATGACCAATATAAACTTTGCTATACAGTAACTACAATAACATTATTAAACATTGATCACTCCAAATATGACACGAATAAAATCACTCTTGATAACTTCTATGACGTTCAAGAGTATTGCATAGTGAACTTAATATTGAAGATAAAATAGAATTCACGTTGGAGCCTCTGGTCTACATTCTTTATTATCAACACACCTTCAAAAGACAAATTATAAATAATATAAGACGTTAAAACAGATCAATCTACTGTTTTAATTATTAATATGTTGTATGACATGTTTGATATTCGAAGTTTATCAATCAACGATCAACTAAAGTATCCATACAATACATGTTTGTTCTTTGAAAATAAAAATAACAGTCGTTTTAAACAAATGAAAAAACAAACATCATTCTCGGACTTCGGACTTCTCTTGAACTGAATTTTAATGTGCGTATTGTTATGTGTTTACTTTTCTACATTGGTTAGAGGTGTAGGGGGAGGGTTAATATCTCACAAACATGTTTAACCCCGCCGCATTTTTGCGCCTGTCCCAAGTCAGGAGCCTCTGTCCTGTGTAAGTCTTGTATTATTTTAATTTTAGTTTCTTGTGTACAATTTGGAAATTAGTATGGCGTCCATTATCACTGAACTAGTATATATTTGTTTAGGGGCCAGCTGAAGGACGCCTCCGGGTGCGGGAATTTCTCGCTACATTGAAGACCTGTTGGTGACCTTCTGCTGTTGTTTTTTATTTGGTCGGGTTGTTGTCTCTTTGACACATTCCCCATTTCCATTCTCAATTTTATCATGTTAAACATGTTCAATACAACTTGCCGAGTCATTCGATAATAATAAAAACTGTATGTCAATACAGATTTCTCGGACTTGAACATTTATGCTTTTGTCATTGTGTGTTGGATATATTAAATATTACAAAAACAAGAGTGTATACGATGATACTGTGATAATGATTCAACAAATTAATTTAAATAAATACCTTAATACCAATTAAAAAATAGAGAACTGTATCAACAATTTACATATGAATATTAAAACGTTTTATTTTCGTTGTAATATAATCTTAAACATCTGAATACTTCAATACAATGTTATTCATACAGCTAGATAGCTTGATTGAAATACTGATCTTTTGTCCAAGTTATGCAATGCTGGGTATACTTGTTAAATTTGCCCTTTAATGTTTAGTTACATTCTTTAACTAAAATAATCATCTAAACGAAAACGGGATTTATAAATGCACCCCTGGCCATCAAATTAGACGTTGCCTCTAAACACAGTATTGTTGTTTGGTTTTTTTTTATTTAAAAAGAATTGACTTATGAACGCGATTTGTATCCGAATCATGTTTTAAATCTTAATCATTTTCAAGTAAACAGGACTTTGAATTTTAATGATAAAAATATTTCGAAATTACTATGGTCAATATCAATTTGTGTGTACAGTAACATCCTTCAGGATTGATTACTGAAAAAAAAAACCAACTAATATTGTATGAAGTTCAAGAGTATTGGATAGTGAATTGTATATTGCCGGAAGATACATGTATAAAAGTCATGTTTTAGCCTCTGGTCGTTTCACTACATTGTTTATCCAATGTAATTATCAACACACCAACATAAGACAAGATATAAGCAATACTTACGTACACGACATAACAGGTCGAATAAACATCAAACTAGTTAATAAGTCTGTATAACAGATCAATCTATTGTGTTTATTATCAAGTTGTTCTTGTCTTTTCCATTCACGAAATATTTGCTATTTGATATTAAACAATCAACGATGAAGAAATGTTTGCTAAACATACACGTGTGTTCTCTGAAACAACTAAAAGTGTCGTTTGTACGACTGAACAAAAACAAGACACATGTTTCCAAAGACATCCAGTACTTTTAATGATAATAAACAAACCGTACGTATTTCTATTCAAATAACAAATAAGACATGTATATTAATGTATTTGTCTGATTTACATTTGTATACAATTTTATCTATGGTATAAACATTTGGTCGTACCCAATATAATTCCTAACAGGATATACCTCTATGCAGACTGATACATATCGGAATTTTTATATTTGACAATAATCATGTCAAACCATTTAACAATATATAAATGTCCGGCAATGTATAGTTCATACAAACTTTGTGTTAATAACTAAGTTGTAAAAGTGTTTTCATTAAATCAAAACTCTTCGTGACATCAAATATCTTAACTTTGTAATTATACAAAACCATGCGTAACCATGTAACTGATGACTGTTTATATAACCCGATTGCGGTAAACTGCTCCTCTGGTCGTCGTTGTCTACTCCAACAATCCGTGTGTTCGTCTGCAACGTCAATTATCATCATTCAGAGGTATTGCAACTACTCCGACTGTCATAGATAACTCCAATCGCCACGAACCCACCTTCAGTTGTTTATATACTACGACATCCATGTGATCCACCATCTGACGTATATATACTCTGACGTCCATGTGATTTACCATCAGTCGGTGATATACTCCGACCTACATGTGATTCACTCTCTGTTATTGATATACTCCAAACTTCATGTGATCCATCATTTGTCGTTGATATACTCAGACTTCCATGTGATCCACCATCTGTTATTGATAAACTCCGACCTCCCTGTGATCAACCATCAGTCGCTGATATTCTCCGAGCTCTATGTTATCCATCATTTGTCTTTGATATACTCTGAACTCTATGTGAATAAAAATCTGTCGTTGATATATTTAGAACTCTATGTGATCATCTGTCGTTGATATACTTCGACCCTCGTGTGATCCACCGTCAGTTGTTGATAACTTCGACATGTATTGTATCAGCCATATGTCGTTGACAAATAAAAAGAAAATAATAACTCGGAATTTTCTAAGATTAATTTTCCATTAGTTAGTTATATATAATTTGATTTTTATTTTTTTTAGTGATGAAAGATGTTAGTAACTAACTTAATTGAATGTGCTACTACCTAAATAATCCATCGAGTTTCCGTTAACGTATTGCTGATTAACATTCTGTTTAGTTAATTTTAGTAAATTTTGTTAAAAGTTTTGTGAATTTTATAATGTAATAAAAATTATTGTGCTCCAGAATCAACAAGTACCTTTAGTTTTTCTGGTTTTCATATTTAATAAATACAACTGTTTGGATTTCCGGCCAAATTGATAGTAAACAGTATGTGTTTCTGGTTTTGGGTTTCTCTCTTTGTCGGCTTTATAACAAAGATTTTCATAGTTCTTAGTTCTAAACTGCAATTTTTTTTTCTTGATTCTCGAAAGTCCTAACCCTACAAAACCATATACAATTTACTTTAAAAAAATGAATTCTTATTAGATGAATAATTTTATCTTTACAACAATTAAACATATCTTTCAACTTGAATTTATGACAGTATTGAACACCAATGGTCACGTTGAAATATTTTTGCGAGGTCATATAAAACGGTATCGTTCATCTTTACCACTATAGAAAGAGTGTCTTTGTTTGTTACAAATCCACATTTCGGTATGATAGAACTGCAACAACTCTGATATAAAGATGCATTTGGTATTTCAAATGTTCTTTGTGATATTACTTCCTGTAGCATGCATACGGCATCAACGGCTGTATTTTAAAATCTAAATCTAGTGATTGATATATTTCTTCCAGGAGTACAGAAGGTAAGCTCACTATTATATCTCGAGTTAAAAGGGATGTCGGCTCCAAACATATGATTTGGCCTAGACTTTCTATGCAGTTTTGTTTTAGACAGAACACTCCAATTTTTCACATCATTCTAGGGTTGTTCTCCGATCTAAACCTCTTCATCGGAGG
Source organism: Mytilus trossulus (assembly GCF_036588685.1). Lineage (NCBI taxonomy): Eukaryota > Metazoa > Mollusca > Bivalvia > Mytilida > Mytilidae > Mytilus > Mytilus trossulus. The sequence goes on from NC_086377.1 coordinate 9,254,371, forward strand.
CATTTGGGTTTGCTCGGGTGTCTCCGCTGTTGCCTCTGCTGATAGTCCAGCTTCGTTCTCCCAACTCTTCACTGCTCTTAGTGCTGCCTCCTCCAAGGCACGTTCCGTCCTGTTCTACAATATATAATATCCTGTTCTACAATATATAATATCCTGTTCTACAATATATAATATTAAATGGTTTAGTCTTATAGCGATAAATAGTTAAACATGTTACGAATTTAGTTATTCACACAAGAATTGTATGAACTATTAATTGCTGAACATTTAGATGTTGCTGAACTTTTGAAATTATTTTGTTTTTAGTAAATGAAACACACACTATAGTTAGTTAAGTTATTTGTATATTGATATAATTGATAACAAACAGTTAACATGAATAGTTAATATTACAATTGGTAATGATGAGCTTGTAAACCTGTTGCGAGATGGTTTACAATACTTTTCATTCGACTTGGCTTCAAGTGTGTATTGTGTCCCTGAAGATCCCAGTCATTATTCATTGACAATTTAATGATTTCGGACAACTCTTCCTTCATAGCCAACTTGTCCACAATTATCTCCATCCGGAAATCCGCAGGACTCCACCTTCTCTGGATATACATGAACCTAAACCTGACGGAGAATATGTTGAGGAGTTGTAAAGTCATCTAAAAATAAATTAATAAAAAATCTGTTAAATTCTGAAAAGTTGTCTTGTCATATATTTTCGTGATTCCTTGTGTTGCATTCTTCGAACATGGTACTAAGTAGATGTTCAAACATTGCTAATTCAAAAAGATATTGATCTCCTGATTCTATTGCATTTTGTTCAATGACCTTCACCCATTCATTAATTACGCGTGGTGATAAGTTAATATCCCTACCTACAGATGGATTAAATGTTACCATACATTGCTGAAAAATTCTTTTTAAAACAATAATTTTTGCCTTTATGCAAACTTTCGAATTCAAAGTTTTATAAACCTTTTTTTACAAGAGATGGGCTAATCCCAGATTTGTTGATGATGTTATTGAACCTTGATGAATTATGTTAGTAACTAATCTAATTGAATATGCTACTTCCAAAATAAGCAATCGAGTTTCCGTTTACGTATTGAAGATCAACATTCTGTTTAGTTAATTTTAGTACATTTTTTAAAGTTTTGTGAATTTTTCAATGTAATAAACACAAGTGTGCTCCAGAATCAACAAGTGCCCTTAGTTTTCTAGTTTTCATATTTAATATACAACTGTTTGGATCTCCTGCCAAATTGATAGTAAACAGCATGTGTTATTGGTTTTGGTTTTCTCTCTTTGTCGGCTTCATAACAAGGAGAGTTTCTTAGTTTACATGCAATCTTTTTTCTTGTTTCTCGAAAGTCCTAACCCAACAAAATATGTTAATGAGACCTTTTCGTCTACATTTCTTGCATTTCTTTATTAAAATTTTGAGTTTGGTCAAAAACATTTACTTGTTTTCTTGTCCTACAATCCTTACAGTTACAGTTTACAAAAACCTGTTCGTACACGATTTCAGAGAGCTAGAGTTGTTGTGTCAGATCCAACAGAACAACTATATATTACTTTGCTGACATGCAATCATTAAACAAAGACCATGATGGTATTAGATTATTACTCGTTGCAGTAGATTTATTCTTTCGCTTTGCTTGGGTGGTGCCCTTGAAAGATAAGACTGGAAAGAAGTAGAGAAAGCTTTGGCAATTATTCTTGATAAAGTGTCTCTAAAAAAAGAGAAGAATATTTTATTAATTTACAAATGTCTATTTCTTTTTGTTCAAGTAAAATAAAAACAAAAAAAACAAAACAACCAACTCAAAATATGTATGTATGTATATGTATGCAGATGTATAAATGAATAAATAACTACTTTTTAAACTGTGAACAATATATCCATATGAAAAAAAGTGTTCTGTCTCAGAAACAAACAAAAACAAACATATACAATTTACTTAAAAAAAATGAATTCTTTTAAGATGAATAATTTTATCTTTACAACAGTTAAACATATCTCTCAACTTGAACTTTTGAAAATATTGAACACCAATTGTCACGTTGAAAAATGTTTGCGAGGTCATATAGAACGGTATCGTTCATCTTTACCACTATAGAAAAATGTCTTTGCTTGTTACAAATCCACATTTCCGTATGATAGAACTGCAACATCTCATGTCATGTGATTTCCCCCAATCGTTTTACACTGTTTACAAACATCTTCTAGCGATTGATATATTTCATCCAGGAGTACAGAAGGTAAGCTCACTTTTAAATCTCGAGTTAAAGGGGATGTCGGCTCCAAAATAAGGATTTGGCAAATACTTTCTATGCAGTTTTGTTTTAGACATAACACTCAAATTTTTCACATAATTCTGGGGGTTTTCTCCGATCTGAGCCTCTTCATTGGAGGCATTTGGGTTGGCTCGGGCGTCTCCACTGATGACTCTGCTGATGGTCCCGCTTCGTCCTTCCCTATCTCCGCTGCTCTTCTGAATGCTGCCTCCTCGCTACTAAAGGGGCTCAATATCCCTCATAACAAATGATTATTACCCCCCACTATATGAATTCTTATCACAACACAATTTATTATTACATAATGTATATCGCCCCTTTTTGAACTATAATAAAATCCTATATATACAATGAAAAGCAAGCAACCATAACTGACAAATAAGAGTAGTTGTTATATATTTACAAGTTTATTTATAGTGAATTCGTTGAAACTATATATGAATACAACAACAGGAGAACAGTTATAGACATCAGCCAATTTTTAAACCATGAACCTTTCATTTAAGGCATTTCATTGACGTTGATACAGTGGAACTACTTAACATCCATCACACAGTATATTATTAAAGCTGTGAATCAGAAACATTTAGGATGATATGGTTTAATACATGTAATGTACAGTGTAATTTATTTGTGAATTGTTGTGATATAAATTAGGTATGCATCTATTTTTTGTTTTTGTTTTGGTGTTTTTTTTAAAACAATATCTTTTTTTAAAATTATAATCCCCTTTACATGATATAAAGTTAAATGAAATTAGATATTATTTACAGGTATGACATTTTATAAAAACTCTCTATATAGCCTGTCAAGATAACTTTATTTATATAAAGACATCAAATAATGGAATGTATGCATTTTATTACACAAATGTATTATACAAAATTAATACAACAACAAATGTCCTTAGATATTTAAAAAAAACATAGACAATTCATTGTTTAAATCTCATATATCTGGTTTGTCCATTTTCCAATGTCAACTGTTCAGTTCGTCTGATATTAAATCCCTTTTTATGGATTTTAATTGTTTCTCAAACATGATTTCACTATTTTATTTTATTTTATTGCGTTCCATTAATTCTGCCTGGTACATAATTTTTACAGCCATATCATCAATTTTCTTTTTCAGGAGGTCTTCAAGGTGATTAATAACAGCTATTTCTGAATACCTAAGAAATACATTCAAATTATAACTATTCAGTAAATTATTATTATCATTATAAAAAGTCTTTAACTGAATTAAAAATAAGAATGAGTTAGTTGGTATATTGTAAAAATGTCATATAGTATGCTTATCAGTTTTCATTTCAATACAGCAACAGCGCCTTGGTTTCTGGGTTTGACCTCATGGTTTTCATTTTGAAGGTGATTAAAGAAAGGTCATTCATAAAAAAATAATGTTACCAATAGTTTCTGAATAATGGATAAATTTACATTTAAGTCCTTAAAATCTTCTTCTGCCAGCTGTAGTGGAAAATGGATGTCTCTGGCACATGTCATGTGATTTCACCAAATCGTTTTACACTGTTTACAAACATCTTTGGCTCTATTTGATAAATCTAAATCTAGTGATTGATATATTTCATCCAGGAGTACAGAAGGTAAGCTCACTATTATATCTCGAGTTAAAGGGATGTCGGCTCTAAACATATAATTTGACCAATACTTTCTATGCAGTTTTGTTTTAGACAGAACACTCAAATTTTTCACATCATTCTGAGGATTTTCTCCGATCTGAACCTCTTCATCGGTGACATTTGGGTAGGCTCGGGCGTCTCCACTGATGCCTCTGCTGATGGTCCTGCTTCGTCCTCCCCCTCTCTCCGCTGCTCTTCTTAGTGCTGCCTCCTCACTACTATAGGGGGCTCAATACCCCAATAACAAATGATTATAACCCCCACTATATGAATTCTAACTCAACACCACCTATTATTATATAATATATATCCCCCCTTTTTGAACTATAATAAAATCCTATATCCACAATAAAAGAGCAAGCAACCATAACTGACAAATAAGAGTAATTGTTATTTATTTACAAGTTTATTTATAGTGAATTTGTGTTAACTTTGTGTGAATACAACAACAGGAGAACAGTTATAGACATCAGTCAATTTTTAAACCAGTAACCTACCATTAAATGTATTTCCTTAACATTGATACAGTGGAACTACTTAACATCCATCACACAGTATATTAATAAAGCTTTGAATCAGAAACATTTAGGATGATATGTTTTAATACATGTAGCAAAACTGTAAAAGTATGAATGATATTTTCTCTCAGATATTGTACAGTGTAATTTATTTGTAAATATTTGTGAAATAAATTTGGTATGCATATTTTTTTTTGTCTTGGTGTCGTTTAAAAAAAAAGGATATCTAGTTTTTTACTAATAATCCCCTTGACTTGTTATAAAGATAATTGAAATTAGATGTTATTTACCGGTATAACATTTTATAAAAACTCTTTATATAGCCTGTCAAGATAACTTTATTTATATAAAGACATCAAATTATGGAATTTATACATTTTATTACACAAATGTATTATACAAAATTAATACAACAACAAATGTCCTTAGATGTTTAAAAAAACATACTAGACAATTCATTGTTTAAATCCCATATATCTGGTTTGTCCATTTTCCAATGTCAACTGTTCAGTTCTTCTGACATTAAATCCCTTTTTCTGGATTTTAATTGCTTCTAAAACACAATGTCACTATTTAATTTAATTTTATTGCGTTCCATTAATTCTGCCTGGTACATTATTTGTTCTGCCAGATCATCAATTTTCTTTTTCAGGAGGTCTTCAAGGTGATTAATAACAGCTATTTCTGAATACCTAAAAAATACATTCAAATTATAACTATACAGTGAATTATTATTATCATTATCAAAAGTCTTTTACTGAATTCAAAATAAGAATGAGTTAGTTGGTATATTGTTAACATGTCATGTAGTATGCTTATCAGTTTTCTTGTTTGGATTGTTTTACATTGTCATGTTGGGACCTTTTATAGCTGACCATGTGGTATGGGCTTTCTTGAAGACCATATGGTTACCTCTAGTTGTTAATTTCTGAGTCATTTTGGTCTCTTGTGGAGAGTTGTCTCATTGGCAATCATACCACATCTTATTTTTCATAATTACGAATTTAAGAGATTCAGTCTATTCAGTTTCATTATCCATATTTGAATAATTAAGAACCATTATAATAACAGTAATGCAAAATTACTAAATACCTTGTTTGAACATCATTTGATTGAGGCGCTTGTTTAATTGTTGTTGTTCCCTCCATAGTAAATTAAATCTGATTATACCTGAAAAAAACTCCCGTAATTACTATAATTAAAAATACAATAATATCACAGGAAAAAAGCCCACACTCACGCACTATAATTTAAATTAAGAAACCATTCTCTAAAATAATAAGATAAACAGGAGCAAATGTTACAAAGTTCAAATAATACAAGTAAGTGGGATAAAGTTGTCTTGTCATATTTTTTCGTGATTCATTGTTGTTGCATTCTTCGAACATGGTACTAAGTAGATGTTCAAACATTGCTAACTCAAAAAGATATTGATCGCCTGATTCTATTGAATTTAGTTCAATGACCTTCATGATATATAAACCCCAAGGGTGACTGGGGTATATAAATATGGTCACTTGGTTTTCTCCCGACCGGCAGTAAAACGCTTGCCGAAGTGGGGCGTCCGTTTGGCTGTGCGGGATGTATCAAGTTTGCAGTCACGTGCGGTCAGAAGGGGGACGTTAAATCCGATGCCTCGTGTAAAGAGAGTGCCACGCTCTTTGCACGTTAAGAACCGTTGCAACAACTCTTAGAGGTGTCCGTAGGTGGCCTGTTGCAAGGCAAAATTTCTGTCCCTATCCAATATACCCCCCTTTTCCGGTGGCAGTCCAAATTTCTCCGACCATCATCCCTGATGGCCTCTATTGTATCAACCTACCGATTGTATTTATTGTGAACTTGTTCTCGTCCTGAATATGCATGAAATATTTGCCACTGGACGTTAAGCAACCAACAATCAATCAATCATGATATATGGTTTCTCCATTTTCCAAAATGTCACCTGTTCAGTTCTTCTGACATTAAATCCCCTTTTCTGGATTTTAATTGTTTCTAAAACATGATTTTACTAATTCATTTGATTTTATTGCGTTCCATTAATTCTGCCTGGTACATAATTTTTACAGCCAGAACATCAATTTTCTTTTTCAGGAGGTCTTCAAGGTGATTAATAACAGCTATTTCTGAAAACCTAAAATATACATTCAAATAATAACTATTCAGTGAATTATTATAATCATTATCAACAAATGATCAAAAGTCTTTAACTGAATTCAAAATAAGAATTGTTAGTTGGTATATTTTTTTTGTATTTGATATATCTAAATCTAGTGATTGATATATTTCATCCAGGAGTACAGAAGGTAAGCTCACAGTTATATCTCGAGTTAAAAGGGATGTCGGCTCCAAACAAAGAATTTGGCCAATACTTTCTATGCAGGTTTGTTTTAGATATAACACTCAATTTTGTTTCACATAATTTTGGGGGTATTCAAAACGATGTATTATACGATGATGACTGATGTTCCCATATTTTGACTATTTTATTGATTGTGACTGTTTATTAAACGCATCATGTAAATGTAACGGAATTTGATGAGACTGTTATTAAAGTGAGAGGGTTAGCGCTATAGAACCAGGTTTAATCCACCATTTTCTACATTTGAAAATGCCTGTACCAAGTCAGGAATATGACAGTTCTTGTCCATTCGTTTTTGATGCGTTTTGTTTTTTGATTTTGCCATGTGATTATGGACTTTCCAAATTGATTTTCCTCTGAGTTCAGTTTTTTGTGATTTTACTTTCTCCTATCTGAGCCTCTTCATCGGAGGCATTTGGGTTGGCTCGGGCGTCTCCACTGATGCCTCTGCTGATTGTCTCGCTTCGTCCTCCCAACTCGCTGCAGCTTTTCCTAGTACTGCACCTCACTACTATTTAGGGGGGGGGGGGGTCATTACCCCAATAACAAATGATTATAACCCCCAACTATATGAATTCTTATCATAACACCATCTATCATTACATAATATATATCACCCCTTTTTGCACTATAATAAAATCCTTTATCCACAATGAAAAAGCAAGCAAACATAACTGACAAATAAGAGTAGTTGTTATATATTTACAAGTTTATTTATAGTGAATTTGTGTTAACTATATGTGAATACAACATCAAGAGAACAGTTATAGACATCAGCCAATTTTGAAACCATAAACCTACCATTAAAGACATTTCATTAACATTAATACATTGAAACTACTTAACATCCATCACACAGTATATTAATAAAGCTTTGAATCAGAAACATTTAGGATGATATGGTTTAATACATGTAGCAAAACTGTAAAAGTATAAATGATATTTTTTCTCAGATATTGTACAGTGTAATTCTTTTTGTGAATATTTGTGAAATAAATTAGGTATGCATATATTGTTTTTGGTTTTGGTGTTTTTTTTTAAACTATATCTAGTTTTTCAATAATAATACCCTTTACATGTAATAACGTTAGATGAAATTATATATTATTTACAGGTATAACATTTTATAAAAACTCTTTATATAGCCTGTCAAGATAACTTTATTCCTATAAAGACATCAAATAAAGGAATTTATGCATTTTATTACACAAATGTATTATACAAAATTAATAAAACAACAAATGTCCTTAGATATTTAAAAAAAAACATAGACAATTCATTGTTTAAATCTCACATATCTGGTTTGTCCATTTTCCAATGTCAGCTGTTCAGTTCTTCTGACATTAAATCCCATTTTCTGGATTTTAATTGCTTCTTAAACATGATTTCACTATTTAATTTAATTTTATTGCGTTCCATTAATTCTGCCTGGTACATTATTTGTACTGCCAGATCATCAATTTTCTTTTTTAGGAGGTCTTCAAGGTGATTAATAACAGCTATTTCTGAATACCTAAAAAATACATTCAAATTATAACTATTCAGTGAATTATTATTATCATTATCAAAAGTGGTAGTAAATAAAATTAACGGTACTAGTTTTCTTGCACCAGATGCGCATTGATTATCAAAAGTCTTTAACTGAATTCAAAATAAGAATGAGTTAGTTGGTATCTTTGTAAAAATATCATATAGTATGCTAAGCAGTTTTCTTGTTTGAATTGTTTTACATTGTCATGTTGGGACCTTTTATAGCTGACCATGTGGTATGGGCTTTGCTCATTCTTAGAGATCATATGGTTACCTATAGTTGTTAATTTCTGTTTCATTTCAATCTCTTGTGGAGAGTTGTCTCATTGGCAATCATACCACATCTTCTTTTTTTATAATTACAAATTTAAGAGATTCAGTCTATTCAGTTTCATTATTCATATTGTAACAATTATAATAACAGTAATAAAAAGATTATTAAATACCTTGTTTGAACATCATTTGATTGTGGCTCTTGTTTAGTTGTTGTTCCCTCCATAGTAAATTAAATCTGATTATACCTGAAAAAAACTCCAGTAATTACTATAATTAAAAATACAATAATATCACAGGGAAAAAAAACCACACACTCACGCACTATAATTTAAATTAAGAAACCATTCTCTAAAATAATAAGATAAACAGGAGCAAATGTTACAAAGTTCAAATAATGCAAGTATACATGTACAAGGATGACATAAAGCTTAAGGATGTTCAAAATGAAAATAGAGGTACACAGTACTATGCCACTAAAAAACCAATGGCTAAAGAGGAACTAATTTTTATTCAGTGCCTAGTTACAATCTGACATGTCTTGTTAGGGACAGTTGTTTTATACAACTACGAACGTGACTTTAATTTAGAAATCGAATAGTCCTTCAGGATTTACACGTTGTGCGTTGTGCTATTACTTCAAGTTATATTCGCACTGTTTGTTCTGACAATTTTAGCAGTGGTTATAAATTATTAGCCACTTCTTCCTTTGAGTTGTCTAACATTGTTGCAGAGGGAACATCTCTTGGGGTGTTAATATCTCCCTCGGTCTTAGCCGACACCAGTTGACTCACTCTGTCATACTTAGGGGCGACATTTTGCATCTTGCAACCACTTCCTCGTTTGGCTGAACAAGGTAACTTTTTTTTTCTATATTAACATAAAATGAAAATGATAATACCTAACAAAAGGGAAATTACTAGATAAATTACATTATACACCCAATTTGGAAAACTTGAATCTTTTTGTATGGTTTGTAAATTTTTCAATTGGTAAATCAGATTATCCATTGGGATTTCCTTAATATTTTTTAATTCTCTTGGTAGCTCAGTCAAGTTAAACTTCGGTAAGGAGTCATTAAATGGCTTCCAAAGTTTTCGCATTGTTAAATTATAATTTTGAATAACCTTCGTAAATGGATCATCCTCAAGAGTATACGAAGATTGTCTACTATAAAACGGCAAAAGCGTAAGATAGTCATTAGTCGCAGTACATGTCTCATTTAACGCTAAAATATTCAAAGTAGGCTTAATTATTTTAGTAAACGTTGTCTTTTGCTTATATTTGTCATTGATTGATTGATTGTTGGTTGCTTTACGCCGCATTAGCACAAAAAGGCTATATCGCGGCGAGAGCTAATTCGAATATTTTTTAAATTTAAAGCATATTTTTAAAATAAGACAAAAAGTCCTTCAATATACTAAAATTCTTGACTAAAGCAAATTGAGTATATACAAATAAAAATCAACAGTAAAATAACGTGATAAAAATTAAAATCGATTTAAATATAATAACATTTTTATATTCTATAATAAATTCCAATTTCTTTTAAAAAAGCAACAATATTTGTAAATGGAACATTATTAAACACATCATACATATTTATATGCTTATATTTGTCACAAACAATGGCAAAGCGTAAGGGTATGTTAGTGGTAACTTTCCACGAACCTGACGATATATAACTTGCCATTGGAAGAACTGAGTTTGGTTCAATACACAACACGACAATATTTATCAATATCATTTCGTTTCTTCAGGAACAAAGAAGTTAAGGATGTACACCTCTGAGGAGCCAAAAATTTCTAGAATTAAACTTTTTTTCTAAACCTGTTTATTGTGTTCATATGACTGTAAAAATATAATTGGTGAAGAAAAAAATCATACGGTGGTGCACTTCTTTTTTTGCTACGGCCCTTTGAAAGTACCCAATTTTCATGATTTTCCCATTTTTCATCAGTTTTTACCTATTTTTGGGCTCTAATCATGACAAAAATCACATTTCCACAATTAAACTTTTTGTCATACTTTCAATAAAGATGAAGGGGACCAATCTGAATAAATTTTAATTTCAAAAACTATAGGTAGGTGTTAATATAAGAAAGTTTTATCATATTTTGATGCTTTTTTGTGTCAAATTTACCATGTTGTCAATTTTGTAAATTTGTTATTTTTCTCCGTTTTAAGTACAAATTGCATATTTTTTCAACACCTATTTTCTCGATATTTTGGCTAAAAAGACTGACTCGATTGATAATAAAATTTGAAAAATGTATTACTCAAAAACTACCCATTGGAAATACCCATTTTTTTTACAGAGTTGAGTTTGATTATTACATTTTTTAAATTCATTCATATTTTACACTTGTATCTCATGTTTTAGACATAATTCCAGAACGAGACTGAACGAGACTGAAATGTCAGAAGAATACATCCTTAATATGCAATTTTTACTTAAGTTAATAGAATAAACATGACTTATAATTTTACAAAATTTCGTAAAGGTGTTTGTGCATGTTTGAATTTCTTGCTGTTTAAGCAATACATATTTTGACCTTTCTGCATTAACTGCAATGTATTCTACATCCAAATCGTATTTTGCAATCATACCTATACTTGTATGATTCTTTTGCATGGGCATTGGTAAATTAAATGCCCGATAAATTGCAAATTTATTATTTGAATCGAGAAGAGGTATTGAAATGACAACTAATATTCTACTGTCATACAGGATAGTGGAACATGTCAAGAACCTGTAAAAGAACCACAGGTTTTCTTTTGGGTCGTTACTCAATTCTAAATATTTTGGAAGTTTATCTTTTATCTCAATAAGAAGACCTTGTAAATTATTTGGTGTTATTGTACTTGGTGAAAGATGGCCCAATGAAAGCATGCTTAACAGATCTTTTATATGTTCTAAATAGAAAAATCCCTTTTGGATTAATTGTTTTAAATCCCCAGTTATTAAATCTAATTGAATATATATTTGCACAAAGTTTTCCAAATCTATTATTTGCTTTTCAATAGCCTCAGTTATATTAACCAACCGGATGTCTAAATCTTGCAACCCCCTTGATAATTTATTAATGGCGTCTCTATTTTGAGATACCTCTAGCCTAGTCATGTTTAAATTATAAATTTTCAGTCAAAATGTGTGAAATTTGCTTTTGATTTTGTGCTAATGTACGAACGTTCTCCGTAATTAAATTAATATCGTCTTCTGTCAATGTACCAAACAAAAAACTCATTGCACTACCTATAAACGGCAAAACAGAACGTTTGTGCCGATGTTAAGTTTTGAAATCGTCGAATGTATCAGTTATCGAACGATGCATGTCCATTAACAGATTAAATTCTTGTTCCAAATTTGCAAAACTATTATAAAAATGTTCCTTTCCAGGTTGTTCATAACGTCTCAAAACAGTTTGTGCTAATGCGGAGGATTTTACCACGTCATGGGATATTCTGTTCAAAAATCCTTCAAAAGGTTTTAAATCAATTATGAAGGTTACCAACCATTGTGGCCTTGTGGTGGTAACAGTATTTACTTTACAAATACAATATTGTCAGATATGAAAGCCAGCTCGCCAAAACCAAAAAGAAGTGTTAGAATTATATGTCCAGCCGTCCGTCCCATTTCCTACAATTAAACAAAATACCAAATTTTCATGACTAATAATAAAACCATAAAATAAATTAAAATAGTTGCTGTACACGTTAACTTTCACGGTACATCCACAAAAGACCATTTCGGATATCCCCCCCCCCCCCCCCCCCCCCAATTTTGGCCATAAACTCAGGGCAAAACACAATCGCCCTGTTATACCTTATTTGATTTTCCATATGTAATCTAAGAGTATGTAAATAATAGAAGCCCCGGTTTCTGGCTCTTTCTACCACAATTTCTACTACCTCTTTAATTAATGAAGGAACTAACAGTCGGTCGTGGTGGGAACTGTGAAGAAAGTTTTATAAGAATCTCTAAAAATAACCCCCATCATTGTATTTTCATGGAACAATCTGGCCTTTTGGGACCAGGTTTTATAAATAGAAGGATTATTGGCAACCCGTGTAGGCTATAAAAGCGAATTCTTTTAGGATCAAATTAAACTTCTGTCAAGTGATTGCTCATATATCATATCGTAACCCGAAACCACAAAATCTTTCAGGGTCAACGTATCTGACCCTTTGTAACTACAACTTGCAAATTTCTTTGGGTCAATTTCATTAGAATTTATAGTGTTAATTTCGTAAGCCTTGTCACTAATTTTTTTTCAATGTCTTCGTCTTTTTATTGTTTGATTTATTAACTTTTACCCGGTTAGGTCTTATAGAGAGATAATTCGCGAGTGTTTTCTGTCCCAGCCAACCATTCAATTTGACAGTTATACCCTGTTATGCCTAATGCCCATAGTTGAATCTTTTTATTCTGCATAAGGGATTCTAAAATATACTTTAATGGTTTGTGATCGGTCTTGATCGTAAATTCTGCGTTATGTAGATAATGGTCTAATTTTTGAAGTGCATAATGAATGCTACATGCTTCTTTTTCAATAGTTGACCAACGCGTCTGTGTGTCACTTAATTTGTGTGACAAGAAATAGATTAGTTTTTCATTTTTTAACCCCATACACAACTTCCTCAGTATCGTTACACGGCTGAGTCAAACAAGCACCGATTGTGTCGTCTGATGCGTCCGTGTAAAGCGTGTACCGCTTTGTCAAATCTGGGTATGCTAATTATGGAATGACTGTCAAACTATCTTTAAGATATTCAAAAACTCTTCAAATATTTGTTGAATGTGGGAAACAAATACATGTTTTTGTGTTCTGTTAAATTGTTCCTTTTAAAATTGTTATACGATGATGACTGATGTACCCATATTTTGACCTTTTTATTGTTTATTTAACGCATCAATGTAAATATAACGGAGTATAACGGGATTTGATGAGACTGTCATTAAAGTGAGAGGGTTAGCGCTATAAAACCAGGTTAAATCCACCATTTTCTACATTTGAAAATGCCTGTACCAAGTCAGGAATATGACAGTTCTTGTTCATTCGTTTTTGATGCGTTTTTTTTATTTTTGTTTTATTTTAGGCATGTGATTATGGACTTTCCAAATTGATTATCCTGAAGTTCAGTTTACTATATAACCAGTATGCTATGTTGCCGTTATGTAGTGCTAGATGGTGTTGTGATAAAAATTTATATAGAGAAAGGGGGGTATAATCATTTGTTATGGGGATATGGAGCCCCTATAGTAGTCTCCTCCAACACACGTTCCGTCCTGTTTTACAATATATAATATGAAATGGTTTAATCTTATAGCGCCATATAGTTATACATCATACATGAAAAAACTGTACTATATGAAATGATTTTTGAGAGGAGAAAGTACAGTTTTGGAGAAAAATGCATGAAATCGACATGGATATAAAAAAGATGTGGTATGATGCCAATGAGACAACATGATACAGAAACTTACAGCAACTATATGTCACCATAGCCTTCAACAATGAACAAAAGCTCCTGTCGCACAGTCAGCTGTAAAAGGTTTCAAAATGTCAACATAAAACAATTCAAACGAGAAAATCAATGGTCTACTTTAATTAACCCCCCCCCCCCCCAAAAAAAAAATAATGAATGAAAAACACAATTTGTAGAACATAACAAATGACAACCAGTACTGAATTACAGGCTCCTGACTTGGAACAGGTACACACATACCTTACGTGGCGGGATATCAACCATCCCCTCACCTGAGACAGTAGTATAACAGTAAAAATCAGTTGAAAAATGTAATTCATCAGATGGATAAAAATAAAATGCTATAAAAAACAAGTGGACATGATCGGGTACTTGTACATTCCAACAATTAAACATTTCTTCCAAAATTATCACGAATAAATGAAAACAAACAACTAACCTGAACATTGAACCGCTCTTCATATCGGTAAGACGGTCTGGATCAACCATCCTCACCATTTCTCTATACTCACTAACGGTCATAGTGAAGCTTTTCCATCCCGATCCGTTTTTCATGGGAGTCCTCAAATTAAGATAAGAGTTACCACCAAAACTGTTTGTTGAGACAAATTTATTATTTTGTTTTGGCTGTGAAATGTATTGCTTCTTCAGATAAATCCAAATTTAGTATATGTTCTGATTCACTTTCATGCTTACTTGCTATACAAACTACTTAAATTAAAAACCCAACAATTCTCAAAATTTTATATGTAATGAGGAATTTAAAAATTCTTCTGAAAGACATAATTATTCTATGGGTTCCGAGCCATAATTGAATCCTTGGAAACACAGCTGTAGACTGCAAAGAATGCCCTGGGTGACCCTTTATCCAACTGTGATACACCATATACTGATTTTGAATCTTATATTAGAGAGTATGCTTTTAATATATTGAAAAATGAATGGAGTAAAAAAGATGATAATAAATTACATGAAATTAAGCCTAATTTAGGCAAACCTTTTAACAATTTTATGTGCAGAAAAATCAATGTGTTATTTCTAGATGTCGTAGTATGTAGAACATAAACAAATGACTACCATTACTGAATTACAGGCTCCTGACTTGGAACAATTACACACATACCTTACGTGGCGGGATATCAACCATCCCCTCACCTGAGACAGAAGTATAACGGTAAAAATCAGTTGGAAAAAGTAATTCAACATATGGATAAAAATAATATGCTATAAAAACAAGTGGACATGATCTGGTACTTGTACATTCCAACAATTAAACATGTCTTCCAAAATTATCACAAATAAATAAAAAAAAAACAACTAACGTGAACATTGAACCGCTCTGCAATATCGATAAGACGGTCTGGATCAACCATCCTAACAATTTCTTTATACTCACTAACGGTCATAGTGAAGCTTTTCCACCCCGATCCGTTTTTCTTGGGAGTCCTCAATTTAAGATAAGAGTTACCACCAAAACTGTTTGTTGAGACAAATTTATTATTTTGTTTGGCTTTGAAATGTATTGCTTCTTCAGATAAATCCAAATTTATGACATGTTTTGATTCACTTTCATGCTTACTTGCTATACAAAATACTAAAATTAAAAACCCAACAATTCTCAAAATTTTATATGTAATGAGGAATTTAAAAAATTCTTCTGAAAGACATAATATTTCTATGGGTTCCGAGTCATAATGGAATCCTTGAAAACACAGCTGTAGACTGCAAAGAATGCCCTGGGTTACCCTCTATCTAACTGTGATACACCATATACTGATTTTAAATCTAATATTAGAAGATATGCTTTTAATATATTGAAAAATGAATGGAGTAAAAAAGATGATAATAAATTACATGAAATTAAACCTAATTTAGGCAAACCTTTAATAATGTTATGTGCAGAAAAGGTCAATGTGTTATTTCTAGATGTCGTATTGGTCATACTAGAATAACACACGAGTATCTTTTAAAAATGAAGCTGAACCACAATGTGTACCTTGCAACTGTAACTATACTATTAAACATGTTTTAATTAATTGTAATGACTTTGCTGATATTCGCAAGAAGCATTTCAATGTCAATAGTATGACTGTATGATTTATTTTATAAAGTTCCATTTACAAATATTGTTGCATTTTTTTTTAAAGAAACTAGAATTTATTATAAAATATAAAAATGTTAGTATATTCAAGTCGTTTTTAAATTTTGAAGTACAGCTGTTATCCTTTCGTATCATGTGGGTAAAACGATTTTTGTCAGAACATGACTCTAAATGGAAACATGTTTCCAAAGCATTCTTCTCCCTTTTTGATTTAGAGGACTTATTTATGAGCAGATGTGAATTTGAGTTTTTAAATTTAAAAGCACCTCTTTTTTATATAGAAGTGCTATCTGCTTGGAAACGTTTCAAGGGTATTTTCATCCCGTTAAATGCATTTCATGCTAGAAAAGAATTTATTTGGTTCAATCCGTTTATCAAGGTTAACAGAACGAGTATTTTTTACAGATCTTGGTACACGAAAGGCATAAGGTTCATTAATGATATTGTAGATGATAAAGGCGAATTTTTGTCTAATGACGCTATTAACAAAAAATATAATTTGAATGTTACTTTTGTAGACATTCTTTCTATTAAACTTGCTATACCACGTGACTGGAAAGATTTGTTATTACAACACCACATGTCACCTAAGAGCAACTCTTTTGGATTCGTTTTTGAGCATGAGAATAAAAAAATGCCTATTAGCAAATTATATACTAAAGATGTATATTCACTTTTTATCGATCGGGTAAGTGTTTCTCCTATTTCACAACAAAGGTGGGAAGAAAGTTTTAATATAGAAATTAGTGACGAAAAGTGGAACAATATTTATTCACTAGCTTTTAAATGTACTATTGAAAGCAAACTACAAGCTTTTCAATATAAAGTGTTACACAGAATAGTCTCACATAATTATCTCCTTGAAAAATATAAACTTTCTTTAACTAATGAGTTTGCCAGTTGTAAAGAAATAGAAACTATAGAGCATAAATTTTTTGAATGTATAGAAATACAACGATTTTGGAGAGAATTTTCTAATTGGTGGCATTTATTTTTTGGAGTAAAAATATTTTTAAATAAAGACAGTGTCATTTTTGGTATATTGAATTCTGATAACTTAGTGTTAAACTATTGTATTTTACAGGCAAAATATTACATTCATTATGTAAAGTACACACAATTAGACAGATTGTTTATATCTGTGCAAGCTTTTCTCAAATTTTTGAAAAGACGTCTGGAGATATTAGAATATTTATATCTTTCTAAAGACAAGCACGAGTCATTTGTCGACAGATGGGGGGAATTTATGGAAGTTATTAATTAAATTTTATTCTCGATATGATCATGTATATTTAATGTATTCCAAAGTATCTTTTACTTGTATCATATACCGATTATTCACATCATTTACTTGTATTTGTTTTTACTAGTATGTCTTATTCGTAAAATATCAATAGTATGACTATGCCATATGTCAATCACTTATATATTGTAAAAATGTATGTATGTATGTATGCACTGTAGCTTGAACACCAAAAAGATCAATAAAAAAAAAAGTCGTTTTTAATTTTTATCACGTTATCTTACTGTTGTTTTTTATTTGTAAATAATCAATTTGCTTTGGTCTAGAATTTTAGTATATTGAAGGACTTTTTGTCTTATTTTAAAAATGTGCTTTAAATTTTAAAAAACATTCGAATTAGCTCTCGTCGCGATATGGTCTTCTTGTACTAATGCGGCGTAAAGCAACCAACAATCAATCGATCAATATTTGTCTTAAATGTTCCACTGACTCTTAGAACTGCACTTCCATTGGTTACAGTTGTCAAAACGTTCATGGTTGTTGGTTGGTTGTTTGTTTTTTTCTCTTTATATGCGGTTAAGGTTACTAACTTTTGGAGAATTTTATATTGGTTTGGGAACATAAACTTTTTCATTGGTGTACTATTATGAGTATTTGAATGGATAATTCCTTTCAGGGTGTTGACTATTCAAACCATCCCTCGACAATTGACTTCCTTATTATTTTTAGTTTTGTTTCATACAAGGTTTTTTTCCTTTTTAGGGTGTGTGTTATAGTAGCTACAATGTTTGAGATGTTTTCCATTCATACACACCGATGGATATTTAACCCTACTAATTTATCATTAATAAAATACTGTAAACACATAAATCAGTGAATAAGATCTCATCATAGGTCGTATATTGTATATATATAGCTCCAATACATGACAAACACCAACTTCCAAACTATTAGAAATTAAGATAGCTAGTCTAGTTTACTGTTGGAATTATAAACCAATATAAATATTTCTGGTGAAATGCAATCTATTACCAAAATCAAAACTCTAATGCTGGGTCCAGATGCAACTGACAGTGATTATGGATCAGATGATGATCTAGGATCTGCAACAAAACCCATAATCATCTCTGATGGATGATTGTCTTATGATAAAGTATTGTCCCAGGATGGATTGATTGATTGATTGTTGGTTCCTTAACGTCCAGTGTCAAATATTTCATGCATATTCAGGACGAGAACAAGTTCACAATAAATACAATAGGTAGGTTGATACGATAGAGGCCATCTGGGATGATGGTCGGGGAAATTGGGACTGCCACTGGAAAATGAGGGTTTCTTGGGTAATGACAGAAATTTTGCCTTGAAACAGGATGGAAGACTTGCTGCTAACAAACCATTTAATATTGATAATTGTGCAGAAATGGGATCTTCAAATAATCCCAATATAATTTCAGATCTGGATGGAGGGGAAAGCTCAAATGCTGAATTGCCTTTTCAAGTTGACGCCAGAGGAAAGAGAAAAACGTCACACACTAAGCGCAAGAAACAGTAAATCAGAAAGTGCCGAGTATTGCCGTTGTATCAAGGGTTATAAAGCAGTCGGTCGTAGTTCTAGAAAACCGTGGTTGTATCCCCAGGATTACAGCAAGTGGGCCTGTAAAATCTGCATCGACGTTGTGTTGGGTACCCACAAATGTTACACGAGAAGTCTAAAGGAAATAAAAGACAAATTTGTCATCTTCTTTGATTTCGAATTTAACAACTCGTCCCTAGTTAAATGTATGTGTAATTACGTAGCCAAAGCAATATCATTTCGATGGAGTGTTTTAAACACCACAAGTGAACGTCGGAGAAGATTGGGAAGCATAACAAACTCAGCGGACGAGACCGTCAATCTAAAAGTACTAAGTATTGGCGTTGTATCAAGTGTTATAACGCAGTCGACTGGAGAAGAAGAAACCGGCACCAATATACCCACAAGCTTGGCGAGTAAAAACTGCACTGACTTTGTCTTCGGTACCATCAGATGCTAGATGAGGAGTCTAAAGAAGGGAATAAAAGACAAATTTTGAATCATTTTTTATTTCGAATGTGACCATTTTGTTTTATTACAAACATTTATTTATTTTTTGAAATCAATGCGTTAAAAATCGTGAATTAGAGTTTCCTTTCTTTGTTATTCACATCAGTATTTACATGCTTATATTTGCATTTCTTTTTTAAATATGTTCCTACGATAAAATAAATTGTAGCAAAAACCTATTATACATAAAGATATATTTTATAAAATACTTATTATAGCAGCATGTCATGTGTTGTTGATTGGTTTGAATATTATTAAATGTATTATAATTCCGTTTTTTCAGATGAGGAAGAATACAATATGACAATTTCCACGGCTTAATCAACCTGTATCCTACAGATGTGAATTTTCCAACAACTAACTTCATACACGTATTATTCAACAGCTAGACTACTACACAACTTGCAAACAGTTATGGGTCATTGTTTAAGGCTAATTAATATCCCACTGGACTATATAAGATCCCGCCACGAACTACGTGGATACATTTCGCTTTGCCAGATTTCGTCAGATCTCGGCCTGTGTCACAGTGCAAAACAATTATTGAACATAATATATTAATAAATACTAATTACTTATTATTGTCTTAGGCGTCTTTACAATCACCAGGGACAGTTAATCCGAAAGACTCGAGTATTGGTGTCGTATCAAGTGCTTTTCAGAGTGTAAACGGAAAGGCAGAAACCTGTAGAATTGCCGGAACATTAAAAAATAAAATGGACTATTGTCGTTAATTTCCTTTTCAATCTTATATTTATTCAGATTGATTGATTGTTAGTTGCTTATCGTTCAGTGGCAAATAGTACATGCGTGTTCAGAACAATATCTAAGTCATGACAAATCAAAACGATTTTTTTTTGAAATTCTAAATGCATCTTTCTCCATATCAAAAGTAATTCTATTGTAATCAATTTAACCATAACATTAAATACCTAGCTCTTATGAATGTTATAAATGTAACGATATGAGTGGTATCCAGACATTGCACTAAAGTAAAGAGTTCATAATTGTTCTTTACTATTTATATTTCAAAGTTTAATCAGATGAACATTCCTTCACAGCTATAGGTCATATGAGGAAGGCTGAATTATCCACTATCTGCACTTGGATCAGAGACGCCAGGGAGGAGTTGGACCCAGTCATTCTCGTAAGGTCATTCAAGAAGTGTACAATTTCCAACGCACTAGACAGGTCAGAAGATGACATGGTCTGGGAGGACCAAGAAACACCCACTACAAGTTCAGACGTAGTTGAAGAAGATGATGATCTTGAGCTTTACACTCCATACTAAAAGTATTTACGTTGTAATCAATGCAAACAAAACAAAAAAACACCTAGCTCGTGTGAAAGTAAGACAAATGAGAGTATGAGTGGTGTCAAGACAATGACGGTTAAAAGTCAATTCAATACAGAAACAAATTATGGATGTACCACATACAACATAGAGGCAACATTCATACTTAATGTTATCATGAAGTTAACATACATGCAGATATACAATAGATTAATTTATATTAAAAATAATATAATGTACAAAAAATGGTTTTGCCATTTTTTTCATTCCCTCTTTGTTTTCAAGTTGAATCGTAATATATGTATGCCTCATTAGCTCCTCAATCGTTGTATATAACAATGGTTGTCTACTTCCTATTTCGTTTTTAAAAGTGTATAATTCTACACAATTTACAAGGATCATAATTTCCTCCGGCATTTTCAATAAATTCTTCTCAAGATTCTTGAATTTCATAAAAAGTTATGCTCCTGAATATCATAAAAAGGATTTTGTACAATTGGTTTTCAATAAACTAATGTTCAGGGCTTAACCAGGTTGTATTGTATTGCAACGCATTTTATTGTGTTGAACTATTTTGTGTGTTTGTATTGCTTGACCCCTATTGGTATAATTTTGCATTAAAAACGTACAATGATTAAATAAAGTAATCAATTTGTAAACAAAACAATATAATTCGTCAATGTATTCTGTAAACTTCAGGATTTTGAAGGCGTCATAACTAAATACATTATTTTCTTATTCACTTACTATTCAATCTACATCACATCGAAATTGTTCACTACTTTTATCATTTGAAAGCATCATATGCTATTCAAAAAGTAAAATCACAAACAAATACAGAACTCTTTGAGTAAAATTGAAAACGGAAAGTCCTTAATCAAATGACGAAATCAAAGGATAAAACAACTCTGAGCAAATACCATAAAGTTATTAAAGTTATAAAATATTTTTCATTTATACATTTTGAGAAATGGTAAAGTCATAACTGATCAAAACGAGTGTAAGCTTTTTAGTGTAATAGCCAGCTGGACCAGTGGACTTAAAATCTACTGGTCCGGCTCAAAATTTACTGGTCCTGCAAAAATGACATTCATTTGATAACCACTAAAAGATATCATAGATGTTTAGTTTTATTTTCCTCAGCTGCTTTCCTCTTCTTTATTCCAGTACACTTTTGTGCTGTTCTAGTTGTACAACTACAAAATCTTACTTAAAATTTGAAGATCCCGTTACACCAATACATTTCTCATCTTGGTCTGTCACTGCAAATTGTTCACATGACATGCAATCAGTGATTTTGACGAAAACATTCTACTGGTCCGCCAGACCACCAGCTCACAAAATCCACTGGTCCGACAAAAATTCTACTGGTCTCGGACCACCGGACCAGCGTCAATTTCGACCCTTATCAGTAATACATTTTTGACAATTTTTTAATCATGACCAAGCAAAACGAATGTTGTCCAATTGGTTTGACCAATACATATTCAAGTTTTCAAGAAGACGATATATAATGTATCATGTTAATGGAATTGTACTGTATTGTATTAAATTGAATTGGTTGTTGGCATGTATCGCCTGACCCTTAAAGGTGTAATTTTGTTAACCAGTGGTTGTTTAGTACTTCAGTGGAAATAAAACTTTCGGAAGGTACATAGAAAACTTTTGCATTAACATTTAGGTCTAAAGTATGAACCTGTTTTTAAATGCAAACCCTAACATTGGACTTGTGATAAGTTTTGTTTTCAATAGAAGTCAAATTTAAATGTTCGCACAGTTAATCAATGATTTTTGTGATGCATTCACATACATAAATATCCTATTTTTACATCAGTTGTTTTTAAAGAAGCCGAAGCAACTAGAAGCACTTTTACCTCACTCTCCATTATATAAACATTGTTCTCCACTACTTCACTATTTTGAAAGTCACCTACTCTATACAAATTTCTTCCGGCAATTTCAAATATCACTATTCAAAACTATTGAACTTCATTAAAATTTAAGAAACAGTAATCCTAGCTATAATCCCGGCTATATTTGTCAGTTAAACATCTTGAGCAATTCTATAGTCATGGCAGAGAAAAAAAGGAGTATGTCCCTAGTACACCGATGCCTCACTCGCAGTATCATTTTCTATGTTCAGTGGACCGTGAAATTGGTCAGAACTATAATTTTGCATTAGAATGACCATGTATACTAAGTTTCAGGTTGATTTGACTTCAACGAAATCAGAAATTACCTCGACCAAAAATTTAAGCTGAAGCGAGACAAACGAACAAACGGATCAGAAAACATAATGCCCCTCTACTATCGTAGGTGGGGCATAAAAAGCAGGTGACCTCATTTTTTTCCCCTAATACGTGTTAGCTAAACTGTTAATATTAGAAGTGCAGTTTATTTAAACAAACCAAATATGTCAGTTCTTTAGACAGTGAGATATGCATGTATGACAGTATTGACGGTTTCAACACACACAAATGTGTACTCCGACCACTACAAGGAAATAAATTACATAAAATAAATCTGATGACATACATTGCCTCTCACATGTCCACATAGTTTTATTAAGTACAAGTAAAAACATATAGATCATACTGTGTCTGTTAAGTTAACGCATCATTGTAAATATAACGGATTAGATGAGACTGTCATCAAAGTGAGAGGGTTAGCGCTAAAAAACCAGGTTTAATCCACCATTTTCTACATTTTGAAAATACCTGTACCAAGTCAGGAATATGACAGTTCTTGTCCATTCTGTTTTATGCGTTTTGTTATTTGATTTTGCCATGTGATTATGGGCATTCGAAATTGAGTTTCCTCTAAGTTCAGTATTTTTGTGACTTTTTACTATAATAACGAAAATCAATGAATTCATGACAATAAAATTTCGGTAGGCATGACGGAGATAAAAAGGATGTTAAGGTATTTCCAAATACTAAAACTATTGATGCTAAGAAGTGAACATACAGGTATAATTTCGGCAAGTGTATGAATGTTTAAAACATCAAACAGTAACATAAATGGTTATCCTATTTTGTGCTATTCACTTTTAGTCTTAAAGTCGATACAATAATTATATATTTCTGCCTCATTTATTCCCCTATCATTTGACATCAAAGTTGTATTTTACTTCCTTTATCATTTTAACCTATCTTATTTTATAAAAGTATCAGAATTTCCCGCGGCAATGTCAAAAATCACAATTAACTCCTGAACTTTATTAAAATTTAAACAAAATAAGACTTTAAGCTTTAAAATTCTTGTCAGTCGTACATTTTTGACAATTTGTTTGATCATGAAGAATCAGAAAGGATTCAAGTTTGTTAACTCTTATCAGGGAGTGCAAATTTATACATGAATTATGAAGATGCATTGGGAAGTAATAACGAAAGCGACATATTATAATCTAGAGTACAGCATGTATATGCTTAAGACTAACGACTGGTTAATTTCGTCGATGTTGAGTTGTGTCTAGAGGGTTAGTTTAAACATATGTATTTACATTGGATTGGGAAACAAGTTTTGCAACTTATATTAATTCCTTTCCACTTTGAGGGTGCGAGTGCTGCCTTGTAGCGGAATTAGCCTACTCTTTTTCGAAATCTACAAGGGTGTCTTTAACGTGCAAGATATATGGCTCTCTCTTAACACGGGTCAGCCATTTATCGTCCCCTTCCGACGGACTATCATCGCTTCCTTAAGACCATACTCGCAAATGGTGTCAAGGGAGAGTCGAAAATTGAGTTCCTGAAATTTTCATCTCAAACGGGAATCGAACCAGTGTTATGAATATCATGATTTGAATAACACATAAATATGTACAAAAATGTGCACTTTTTTTTATTAGTTCTTTGTATTTAAGACGAAATTATCTGCGTCTGCTTCACCGAATCTTCTATCTACATTATATTATTGTTTTTTTTTCTCTTTACTATCTTTTAAATTTACGAGTGTAATTTTTTCTTTTTGAAACTATTAGAATTATTCGTCAGTTTTTTTCATCTAATAAAAGAAGGACGAAATATGCCAGAGGGACAGTTAAACCCATTAATCGTAAAACTAAACTGATAGCGCCTTGCTAAATATGAAAAAGACAAACAATAGTACACATGACACAACATAGAAAACTAAAAAATAAGAAACACGAACCTAACCATAAAACTAGAGGTGAAATAAGATTCTCCGGAAGGGTAAGCATAATCTGCTCCACATGTTGCACCCGTCGTCTTGATTATGTTATAATAAATCCGGTAAATAGTCGTATAACTTTCAACTTTGCGATTTTTTTCGGGGATATGAAATTTTCCTTTTTTAAACTCTTGAACTTCATAAAGATTGATGAAAAATAATAATTCCAGCCTTGCTATATTTGATGGTAATATATTATGAACAATTGTAAAGTCATAATGGAACAAACAGGATGTTTTTTCTTTTTTTTTTTAATGAAACAAATTAAAAATATAGATAAGAAAATAACAGCCAAAGACGATATAGGCTTTCCTTTTTAAGTCTTCAAAATCGCATAAAAGGCAAATAAACCAAATGAATCTCATCGACGGAGAGAACGACTTAGCAGATATAATCTTTTCATTTAAAAGAACCACTAATACATTCCAAAACAAGACACATTTTGTTGAACCGTTAAGAGTTGTATTATTTGAAAGTAAGTCTTAAACTACGGCGACTCTGCAACATATGTTGAGAATATTTTAACAGATATTTTACAAACGTGAACGATTATGAGTAATAAGTATAGTACATTTGTACATGATGGATTGACAAGAACAAATTACCAAGAGTAAAACATTTGCCTTCCAACTAGCAACCCATACAAATGGACACCTCTAAATTAATTAAAGAGAACAATATCTGCTTCAAATTTATTCAGACAATTTCCGATATAATGGAGAAACTGGTGATGTCCGAAAGTCCAGATGAGTCAACTGATTTGTCTACGCAAAACATTAAATTTTGAACTTATCGTACCTCAAAGCCGGTGAACTGAAATCTTTTGAACTTGTTTTCTGATACCGCCGTGTCAATTACTGCACATATAATTACATATTTCAAGTTGTAGACTAACATTTTCCTCCTGGGGTCTAACGGTGTGTTATTTATGATAAGAAAGCATTGAGGTGTATCTCGGCTTTTTAAAAGAGACTCCTTCACACTAGAGGTCAATCTCTAGCATAAGCCTGTGTTGACACGACAAAAGACATTCCTGACATTAAATGTTTGAAAAGCATTGTTAGCACTGTACATTCGTATCACAAACGTTCAACTTCAGACAATGTGGAACTACGATCAGGGCAACTTATTATAGATTATTATGGATTTATAATCTTTTGGATTAATATTTGTCATGTATTGAATCTAAATATATACAATATACGACTTGTGATGAGATTTTATTCACTGATTTATGTGTTTACAGTATTGTATTAATGATAAATTAGTAGGGTTAAATATCCATCGGTGTGTACGAATGGGAAACATCTCAAACATTGCAGCTACTATAACACACACCCAAAAAAGGAAAAACAACTTGTATGAAACAAAACTAAAAATAATAATAAGGAAGTCAATTGTCGAGGGATGGTTTGAATAGTCAACACCCTGAAAGGAAGTAACCATCCAAATACTCATAATAGAACACCAATAAAAAAGATTACGCTCCCAAACCAATATGAATACTCCAAAAGTTAGTAATCTAAACCGCATTTAAAGAGAGAAAAAAACAACCAACCAACAACCATGGACGTTTTGACAACCGTAATCAATGGAGGTGCAATTCTAAGAGTCAGTGGAACCTTTGGGACAAATACATTTGTCTCAATAAAGAGTTTTGTTGGTAACACCTGTCCTCATGTGAGGACTACCAAGAAAAACGGATCGGGGTGGAAAAGCTTCACTATGACCGTTAGTGAGTATAAAGAAATGGTGAGGATGGTTGATCCAGACCGTCTTACCGATATTGCAGAGAGGTTCAATGTTTAGGTAAGTTGTTTGTTTTTATCTATTCATGATAATTTTGGAGGAAATGGTTAATTGTGGGGATGTACAGGTAACCGATCACGTCCACTTGTTTTTATAGCATTTTATTTTTATCCATCTGATGAATTACCTTTTTCAACTGATTTTTACCGTTATACTACTGTCTCAGGTGAGGGGATGGTTGATATCCCGCCACGTAAGGTATGTGTGTACCTGTTCTAAGTCAGGAGCCTGTAATTCAGTACTGGTTGTCATTTGTTTATGTTCTACATATTGTATCATTCATTCATTTTTTATTTGTTTTGGTTATTAAATTAGACCGTTGATTATCTTATTTTGAATTGTCTTATGTTGACATTTTGAAACCTTTTATAGCTGGCTGTGCGACAGGAGCTCTTCTCATTGTTGAAGGCTATGGTGACCTAAAGTTGCTGTAAGATTCTGTATCACGTTGTCTCATTGGCATCATACCACATCTTCTTTTTTATATCCATGTAGATGCATTTTATGCATAAGATTAAAACATTTGATATTATATATTGTAGAACAGGACAAAACGTGCGTTGGAGGAGGCAGCACTAAGAGCAGCAGAGAGTGGGGAGGACGAAGTTGGACCATCAGCAGAGGCATCAGTGAAGACACCCGAGTCAACCCAAATGCCTCCGATGAAGAGGCTCAGATCGGAGAAAACCCCTAGAACGTGCGTTGGAGGCGGTAGCACTAAGAGCAGCAGAGAGTGGGGAGGACGAAGCGGGACCATCAGCAAAGGCATCAGTGAAGACACCCGAGTCAACCCAAACGCCTCTGATGAAGAGGCTCAGATCGGAGAAAACCCCTAGAACGTGCGTTGGAGGCGGTTGCACTAAGAGCAGCAGAGAGAGGGGAGGACGAAGTTGGACCATCAGCAGAGGCATCAGTGAAGACACCCGAGTCAACCCAAATGCCTCCGATGAAGAGGCTCAGATCGGAGAAAACCCCTAGAACGTGCGTTGGAGGAGGAAGCACTAAGAGCAGCAGAGAGTGGGGAGGACGAAGCGGGACCATCAACAGAGGCATCAGTGAAGACACCCGAGCCAACCCAAATGCCTCAGATAAAGAGGCTCAGATCGGAAAAAAACCTTAGAATGATGTGAAAAATTTGAGTGTTCTGTCTAAAACAAAACTGCATAGAAAGTATTGGTCAAATCATATGTTTGGAGCTTTAACTCGAGACATACTTGTGAGCTTACCTTCTGTTCTCCTAGATGAAATGGATCAATCACTAGATCTAGATTTAACAAATACAGCCATTGCTGGTGTATTCATGTTACAGGACGTAAACCCTCAAAGAACTTTTGGAATACCAAATACATCTTTGTATCAGAGTTGTTATAGTTTTGTTTTAAGGAAAAGTTGATTTTTAACAAGTGATGACATGTTATCTATAGTTGAAAAGGTGAACTCTGGTAATCTAAATGACATCACACACATTTTCAACGTGAACATTGGAGATCCATAATTGTAAACTTTAAGTTACTATCTTGTTTTTATTACTTTTGATTTTTTACCCTGCACACCAACATTGCCCATGTGAAATTTTACAATTGTCTTGTATAAACATTGAACGACAAAATGTCTTACTATGTGACGTATACATACATTTTCTGACGTGACACACGCGAAGCAATGAATGTGTTTTAATTTCATATATGCTTTTTTGTTCTTCTGTTAAATTGTTTCTTTTAAAATTGTAACACGGTGATTGATGGTGTACTCATAATATGAATGTACATGCAGCAAAGTGCCTCGGACGCAAGAAATCATCAAATGTGTAGTTTTCAATATTTGTGTCTATTTTATTTATTATATTTGTTTAGTTCACGCATCGTTGTAAATATAAAAGAATTTAATGAGTATGTCGTACAAAGTGAGAAGAGAAGTTTAGCGCTATAAAAATAGGTTTAATCCACCATTTTCTACATGTGAAAATGCCTGTACAAAGTCAGAAATATGACAGTTGTTGTCCATTCGTTTTTGGTGTGTTTTGTTATGTGATTAGGGATTTTCCGATTTGATTTTCCTCTGACTTCAGTATTTATATGATTTTACTTTTTGCATTGAAAATAGAACAAATTTATTTAACTTAGTTTAAAATGTACGTAGTCAGTTCATTCACTAATACATTTCATAAATATTATACTGTCCGACCCGACAGTTGTAGAACATTGCCAACGGAGTTATCATCAATCCTACCATTTCTTCCGGGTCGATTAGGTGCCAATATGCGATACTCTTGAATATCATACATATTAATTTTGAATACAATTGCAGTCTTAAAGTATTTATACATCTTGGACTTTATAAAGAATATTTGACTTTATACAAATAATTTTAAATAAAATTTCATTTGTAAAGTATTTATTTATAGATTACATTTTCATGGATTAAACATGTTGTTCGTTTGTTTGACTAAATGAAGGACCGTTTACAAATTGATTGGTTGTTCGGTAGTGTGTCCAAAGTCAAAGACATAATGTTTGTTCAGGAAAGAGCACATATCTAGGAGATTTGTATTTTATTTCACGGGGATTCGTTATAAATGAAGACGTTTTATTTCAAGAAAAGTAACACAATGCTGAGTAATACCTTATACAGATAGCAGGATTAAAACTTTAAAAACATTAACATGGATCATGTCGATTTAAAAAATTAATCAATAACTCATATATTGTCTTCTCTGATTGATTGTTGTGTGTTTTACGCCGTATTAACACAAAAAGGCTATATAGCGGCAAATTGCCCTCACTGAAACCACTTAACGTGGAAAGTGTATACGAGATTGCATTTTATTATACTTCACGATGAAAATGCCATATTTTTTTGATTGGCTAAGACGAGGGTGTCAATTTACTCTTATCAAATGGCTGAGCGGATGACAATTGTTTTTAATGTTACACTCTCGTCTAAACCAATCAGGAATCGATAATTCAAAGAACAAAGAATTGAATTTACATCAAGGAATTAAATACAATGCATAAGTTCTACGTTTTGGCTCAGATTTTATTATCGACTGTTAAAATCAATAAAATAAAACATCTTGCTTGACCTTTGTTTTTTTTTCTAATGCCCGTAACGTTGTTATGAACGTGACGTCATAGAACATGCTTTTAGAATAAAAGTAATCTGCAAAAGCAAATAATGATAGGACATTCAGTATAATAAATTAAATAACACATAGCTGAGAGGGTGACAATGTTTTCTCGGGGTACCAATCTGCTCAGCTATGTGTTATTTATATAATGTTTCAAATACATATTGATTTAATATAACGCGCAAACTAGTTTTACGCTTGTGTTTCAATAAACATATCAGAAAAAAAATAATGATATTGTCAAGAGACGTAAATAACAAGTTTCAAGTTCTTATTAAATCAGGAAAACCAATACAAATTAAAATGATGTCTTCCCCCACATTTACATGATATTACATCAAATAAATAAATATATACATGTTACTGATGACGGACGCAACAAATTATTAAACGAGTTGTTTTTAATTTTAACACTACTGGGTCGATACCTCTGTTGTTGGACTATCAGTCCCCGAGCGGTCATCAGTAAGTAATTTCGGTACCGACATGATTTTAACAAACTAAACATGTTTAATTAACATGTTAACCCCGCCACATTATTTATGAATGTGCCTGTCCCAAGTAAGATGCCTGTGATTCAGTGGTTGTCGTTTGTTTATGTGTTTTTGTTATTCCTTCATTTTTTTACATAAATAAGGCCGTTAGTTTTCTCGTGTGAATTGTATTACATTGTCTTATCGGGGCCTTTTATAGCTGACTATGCGGTATGGGATTTGCTCATTGTTGAAGGCCGTACGGTGACCTATAGTAGTCAATGTTCGTGTCATTTTGGTCTGTTGTGGATAGTTGTCTCATTGGCAGTCATGGCAATTTATGACCTATATTGTTTAACTTCAATGTAATAGAATGCAGAGAAAAAAGTGCTTTAAACTCTGTTTGAAAAAGAGTTCTATAGCATGATAAAAATGTCCATTACATTAAATAACATTACCAAAATAATTATATTTCACAACCATTTCATTTTCTTTGACGTCATAAAAAAAAACCACTTACATTTCACATTGAGCTTCCGGCTACATGTATCAGAGTATGAATTTAGAGAATTTTAACAGGATTGAAGACCTTCTTTGCTATCAGATAGTCGATGTAAATTATCACCTTATATATCCATATCTTTCTAGTATCTATCAGTTGAGTGCCATCCCATAATGGAGTAATGATATTTGTACATTGACGAGGAATAAAGATCAATTTAATGTATACGAAGAGTCTTGGATAAATCTTGAAGTTGATCATATTTCTAAAATGAAAGAGATTATTTCGGATACTGAACGTAGAATTAAGAAGTTTTGGGGAAAAGTTGTACTCACAACCATTACAACGTCTAGTTTCTGGGATTGGAATAGCCATTGGCTTATGATGAAAACAAATTATATCTATTTATGAAGAGGAATATCCAAAAATGCAAGAAAAGTTACACGAGATATTTTTGGAAATAAATAAGTTCATAACTGAGCTTAATTGTAGAAACAATATGATCACTTCTTTTATGTCACACGTATGTACACAAGAAAACAAGTTCACAATAAATACAATAAGTAGGTTGATACAATAGAGGCCACCTGGGATGATGGTCTGAGAAATTTAAACTGCCACCGGAAAAAAGGGTATATTGGATAGGGACAGAAATTTTGCCTTGCAACAGGCCGCCTACGGACCCCTCAGAGAGTTGTTGCAAGGGTTCTTAACGTGCAAAGAGCGTGGCACTCTCTTTACACGAGGCATCGGATTTAACGTCCCCCTTCTGACCGGACGTGACTGCGAACTTGATACATCCCGCACAGCCAAACGGACGCCCCACTTCGGCAAGCGTTTTACTGCCGGTCGGGAGAAGACCAAGTGACCATATTTCTATACCCCAGTCACCCTTGGGGAAATAACTCGAACAACCCCGTAAATTAAAACGATGAATATGAACTTGTATCGTACATACAAAACACCCAAACATACCCATGTAATTATTCCCACGCTATTAAATTGAAAAACTGTTCAAATTAAATACATTTCTATTAAACAACCTGACGGACAAAATGTTAATATTATCTTTGGCAAATATGCACTTCTGGTATACCAGCCTCAAGTAAAACAAAGTTAATAAGACGAACAACCCTCCACGGGTGAAAATGTTAACCCTCTTATGAAAAAGTAAAGATAAAATTAAAACAGAGACCTTCCTCAGGTTGAATGGACCAAATGAACACAATCTCTTCCGATTAAACTAACTAAAACATAAACACCCTCCTCGGGTTTAAATAAGAACCAAAAATAAAGAAATAAACCCTCCTCGGGATTAATTCAAAACCAACATTATAAAAAGAAACCCCTCTCGGGTTCAAAATAAACTAAACGTAAAGTATACACCATCCTCTGGTTCAAATTAAACTCAAAAGAATTGTTTAATAGTTTGAAATTAAAAAAAATTAAAAAACAAATACAAAAATGATGGATAAATTTTTGTAGGAAAAGATATTTAACATGTGTTATTGGTTTTGAATGATGTGTTATTTTTATTTTCTTAATTATTTTCCAGATGTCTCACCTGGTTTTAAAGCCTAAGCACACGTTGATCTATTGCCTATGATTCTTAAGTTTAAGTCGGCGGATGACATTGATCCAGAGAATTTAGCCAGGCTGAAAAGCACTTATCCTCTGACCAGGTATAGTGTAGATGAGCTGGCGGCAGAGTTTGTAAAGATCACGGGAGACGAGTTGAAAAATGTGATGCTGCTGTTGGGTAAAGACCTTGATTTGGATAATTCAAGGCTGTTACTGCACCAAACCATTCTCTTTGCAAATCTGATTGGATCACCTAAGGGTTCAAGCTTAACCGACCCTAGGCCTCAGGCCGGTTCTTCAACTTTTGTTCCTCAAGGTAGTTTTAAGTCTAAATTGGCATGTTTATAGATTTTATTAGGGTTATATAAATTAGACAATTTATTGGTTCTCTGTTTAGATATATTTATTTCGCACAATTCTTCTCTGGCTATCATTGCATTTTAAGAAAGTTCAATATTGCAAATAATTTATGTATAGATTGTGGAATTCAACTTTTTTCATTGTTATTGAAATACGGACCAGAATATTTTACCTGAGAAAAAACGTTGATCAAATATTTTGATGAAAAGTATATTCTCTGTGTGTAATGACCGGCTACTTAGAAATAAAACGTCCTAATATATTGCTGTACTTCATCTTGATCTTAACATCCCCAAGGGTGACTGGGGTATAGAAATATGGTCACTTGGTCTTCTCCCGACCGGCAGTAAAACGCTTGCCGAAGTGGGGCGTCCGTTTGGCTGTGCGGGATGTATCAAGTTTGCAGTCACGTCCGGTCAGAAGGGGACGTTAAATCCGATGTCTCGTGTAAAGAGAGTGCCACGCTCTTTGCACGTTAAGAACCCTTGCAACAAATCTTTGAGGGTCCGTAGGTGGCCTGTTGCAAGGCAAAATTTCTGTCCCTATCCAATATACCCTCATTTTCCGGTGGCAGTCCAAATTTCTCCGACCATTATCCCAGATGGCCACTATTGTATCAACCTACCTATTGTATTTATTGTGAACTTGTTCTCGTCCTGAATATGCATGAAATATTTGCCACTGGACGTTAAGCAACCAACAATCAATCAATCAATCTTGATCTTAACGGCTTTGGAAATTATTTCATCTTTACTTATTGATATAAATTTTAATTGTATTGTAGAACTTTTTGTGATATTGGTTTCTATTTTGTAGCAGGCCTTTCTGGGCTGCAAGCATAAGGGAGTGGCAGTGGAAGTGGCACAGAAACTGCAAGTGTTAAAGTCGGAAGTTCCAGTGCGCCAACAGGAGGTGCAGATCTGGAGACAAGACTCAAAGAAATGGAGAAGCATCTCGATGGTATGCGAAATCAACAGCACGCAGATAAGGTGGACGAAGCTCTCAAACATGTAAGAGTATTGGCAAGTAGACTACTTTACTAATTACTTTTACTTTAACCTAAGTGGAAAAAAGGAAAAACGACATGTCAAAAAGGCTAAACGAGCAAAAAATAAAAAGGACTAACAAAATTCAAATAAAGATCAGCCCAGCATGGAACGCTTCCTAGCAGAAGCCTTTAGAACTCCATCAAATAAAACCAATGAACAGAAAAAAACACGTACTAAACAAACAGCAAGTACTCCTACAGATGAGCTTCACAAGAGAGAAGAACCTGTGAAAAAAACAAAATCCTAAGCTCATCTTAATTATATCTATCAACTACAAATCTTCATGTGTTTTAAATTGTATATATTGTATATATTTCTTTGTTTACTTTGTATTATAAACATAGACTGTGTTTATCAAGTGAACAAAATTGTAATTTGTGAATGTGATGTCTATATTGTAGATAGCATACATTCAAAAGAGAAATATCAGAATAGTTGTTTATTTAAAAATGTAGTAAATACAGCATATATGAAATTATTTGTAAATGAAAAATGTATAGACTATGAATATAACGGTGGTAAATCTGCTTGGATAAAAAATATTGTTCCATGCACATCTAAAACAAATGAAAATTGCTTAATTGGTTGGAGCACTAAATTAATGAAATGCAGTAATCATAGGCACACTTTAATCCTTTATCATAATATATTCTTGGAATCAAGTAAAAAACAGCCAGTCTTGAAGTATAAAAGTACAGTTTCGGTAAATGACAATCTTCCAATGTTCTTTTCTTCAGGATACGAACATATTTCTACACAGTTATTTTTTATAAACATTAAAGAAACAGCCAAAAATATCCAATTGTTCTTGAACTTAGATATCACACACTTCTTCGTTGTGCACATATTTCCAGAATTAAGCACTTCTAGTAAAGTCATTTGGCTAACAACATTCTGTGACACGATTAATTCCATATCTGTAAAAAAAATATAAAAGTTGTAAATACAAAAGAACCACCCGCGCTATCAAAATTACAGTAAATGACAATGCTAATGTTTACAAAATACAAGACGTTTTCAGAAAGTCAGTAATGAAACTAAAAATAGAAATTAACTTTACCTGTGCTATTTATAGGTCTAAAAATGACTACGTGTTTATCTGGGTCACGATACATAGAACAGGTTTATACATTTTGCTAGATTTAAATAAATCGTTTAAGAGATCAACAATTAAACTTCTTTAATACATTAATGAAAACAAAAAACTTCCACATTTGCAAGGTTTAGCGAGAAAGGAAAAGCGCTTTAGATTATTCTCTTGGTTTCAACAGCAGAAATGCGATATTTTAATGGCACAAGAAACTCACTTGTCAAAAGATTTGATAAAGCAAATTAACAATGAATTCCATGGCAAACATCTTCACAGCCTAGGCACAACAAATTCAAGGGGAGTTTCTTACTTTATTAATAAATCACTAGACTTTAAATTAATTAATGAATTTTGTGATAAAGAAGGGAGAATTATTATAATTAATATAGAAATTCAAGATAAGATTTTTACCTTAGTAAACTTGTATGCACCTAATGAAGTTCATGCAAGAAACCAATTTTATAAAAAAGTAAGTAAATTAATTGAAGAACACACTCTTGGTGATCTAATAGTAGGGGGAGATATGAATGATTTACTCTCAGCTTTAGATACAAAGAACAATAAATTACATAAAAAGTTAAAAAAGCCAGTCAATGGTTTAAAACAATTAATTAAAACACATAAATTGATAGACATTTGGAGACAATTAAATAAAGTTAAAAAACAATTCACATGGAAAAGAAAAAATGCTACAAATGAAGCTAGTAGAATAAGTACTGTATCTGCTGATATCAGGCCTGCACAAATTTCATTCACAGACCACCTGGCTATTTCGCTTAAATTAGACATTTATGCAAATAATCGGGGTAAAGGATATTTTAAAATGAATAACAGTATATTGACTGATACTCAGTACAATAAACTAATAAATAAGTTAATTGAAAAGTATGAGCAAAATTTTAATCTTACAAATGTCCTAAATCAGTGGGACCTGCTAAAAACTGACATAAGAGAGTCTACTATCCAATACTGTAAATCAAAAGCCAGAGAAAGGAAAAATAATATTTTAATAATGGAAAACAAACTAAATCTTTTAAATGAAAGATTAGACAAATTACCTGATAGGAAAAATAATGAACTTTTTAATCAAATAAAAAATTTAGAAAAAGATTTAGAAGAGATATACTCTTTTAAAGCCAAAGGAGCCCAAGTTAGATCAAGAATAAAATGGGTAGAGGAAGGGGAAAAAAATACTAAGTACTTTTTATCTCTAGAAAAAAATAGACAGGCTAAAAAATCTATTAATAAATTAATGACCAAAACCGGTGAGGTTACTGTTGATCAAAGTGAAATTTTAGATGTAAGTAAAGAGTATTACAAATCTCTGTACAAAAGTACATGTCCCGAAACTGAAATTTTAAAGACATACATAGAAAATACCCCCATTGATCATTCTTTAACTCCTTGTGAAAGCAAACAAGTGGATGGTAAATTAACTTTAGAAGAGCTAACATCTTCTATTTATAATATGAAACTAAATAAGACTCCAGGCAAAGATGGCTTAACAATTGAGTTTTATCGACAATTTTGGCCAAATTTAAAACACATTGTATGGAATGTTTCTAATACATGTTATGATAATGAAACTTTATCTGAGACCCAAAAGATTGGGATAATATCATTGATTTTCAAAAAAAATTACCCTTTGTCCTTAGATAATTACCGTCCAATTACTTTATTGAATACTGATGTAAAACTTATTACATATACTTTAGTTCCCCAAGGGTGACTGGGGTATAGAAATATGGTCACTTGGTCTTCTCCCGACCGGCAGTAAAACGCTTGCCGAAGTGGGGCGTCCGTTTGGCTGTGCGGGATGTATCAAGTTCGCAGTCACGTCCGGTCAGAAGGGAGACGTTAAATCCGATGCCTCGTGTAAAGAGAGTGCCACACTATTTGCACGTTAAGAACCCTTGCAACAACTCTTTTGAGGGGTCCGTAGGTGGCCTGTTGCAAGGCAAAATTTCTGTCCCTATCCAATATACCCTCCTTTTCCGGTGGCAGTCCAAATTTCTCCGACCATCATCCCAGATGGCCTATATTGTATCAACCTACCTATTGTATTTAATGTGAACTTGCGTCCTGAATATGCATGAAATATTTGCCACTGGACGTTAAGCAACCAACAATCAATCAATCAATCAATCATATACTTTAGCACAAAGACTAAAAAAAATATTACCCCTAATTATACATAGAGATCAAAATGGTTATGTTAAAAATCGATATATAGGATTTAACGTACGCCAAATTCAAGATATTATAGACTATGCTGAAAACTTTAATATTGATGGAGCTATACTATTTATTGACTTTTCTAAAGCGTTCGATTCACTCGAATGGGACTTTATGCTGGAATCATTAAAAAAATTTGGATTTAGTAAGTCTTTTCAAAAGTGGGTCAAAACACTTTACCATGATATAAAAGGATGTATTTTAAATAACGGGTGGATTTCTGAAACCTTCGGGATTCAACGGGGAATTCGACAAGGATGCACTTTAAGCGCGTTATTGTTTGTTTTATCAGTTGAAATACTGGCTTGTAGGATAAGGGATAATAATGATCTGAAAGGGATACAAATAAAAATTGATAAAAATACTCACAGCCTAAAAATCTCACAGCTAGCAGATGATACAACTCTCTTTCTAAGATCTAAAAATGAAATAAAAAATGCACTTAACTTAATAGAAACTTTTGGATCTTTTTCAGGGCTTAAACTTAATAGAAATAAAACAGAAGGTATATGGTTAGGTAAACTAAAACACTGCAAAGACAAATTTGAAAGTATCAATTGGAAAGATAAGGTGAAAAGTCTTGGCATTTATTTTGGCCTGAACAAAAAAGAATGTGAAACACTAAATATAGAAAGACAGTTTGAAAAATCAGAAAGGATACTAAATGATTGGAAGAAAAGAAAATTGAGTATGATAGGAAAAATAACTATAATTAAAACACTAGTTATTCCCAATATAACATACGTTGCTTCATTGATAAATCTAAGCAGTGAAATTATTAGTCAATTTAAAAAAATCTTATTTAATTTTTTATGGGAGGGTGGTAGCGAGAAAGTTAAACGCTCAGTGTTAAGAAAAGATTATGTTAAAGGGGGGCTAAAAATGACAGATATTGACTCATACATTGAGGCTATTAAAATAAATTGGGTTAAAAGATTAACTGATGAAACTTGCGCTAACTGGAAAATCATACCTACTTTCTATAGAAAACCTTAAAAACTTACCTACACTTACTTTGAAATTTTGAAATGTTGGATTAAAAATGGAGGAGGAAAGACAAAAGTACCTGATAATTATAGAGATATAAGGAAGCAAGTTATTTGGGGAAACCAATATATAAAAACAGGTGGTAAAAGTTTATATTATAGTCATTGGGTAAAGGAAAACATAATTTTTGTAAATGATGTAATTGATGATAAAGGAGAAATTTCTCATAAAATATTAGATAAACTTAAAAAGAAACAAAATTGGATCGCCGAAATATGTTCCATTCGGAAAGCTTTACCCAAAAGTTGGATCCAAAAATTAAAGAGCAATATATCAAAACATACTAAAATCAACATAACACAAGACATTAAAATGTTAAGTAATGGATTGTATTACGATCTAGACAAAATTAAGTTTAAAGAAATTTATAATATTATTATCAGGTCAAATAAAGAGCTTCCAGTAGGTTTTTGCTCATGGAAAAACCAACTATCAGGTGAAAATGTTATATATTTCATTAAGACAAATTTATCTTTCACCTTTCTTTTTTTAAAAGATAACAGATTAAAAATGTTTAGATGGAAATTACTGCATAATATTTTAGCTATTAACCATAATCTGTATCGCTGGAAGGTAGTTAATAGTGAAAACTGTGAACTATGTTCTAAATCTGATAGCTATAATCATTTTTTCTTTGAATGCACATGGGTAAAAAATTATTGGACATTACTACACAAAATATTTATGTATCTTAATATTGGGCAACATGTTTTTTGTCTACAAAATCTTGTAGTAGGGTACAAAATTGAAGATGTGGAGTATCATGTACTTAATCATATTATAACAATTGTTTGCTTTGTGATTTATAAATGTTTTTATTTATCAGAAAAGAGAACCAAATATGTGAATATGATGTCAGTCCTAAAAAACGAAATTGATATACAAATTTTATATCATCCGGAAAATTCCCTTTTGAGAAAATTTCAAAGAAAAATTTTAGAAAATTGATTCTCTGGCTGTCATATTTATAGTTGATTGACCTACATTTTTGAGAATCACAAAAATGTCATTGAAATAAAAAGAAGACAAATTTCTAACGAAATTGCTTTTTAATTTTTTT
This sequence comes from Mytilus trossulus, assembly GCF_036588685.1. NCBI lineage: Eukaryota > Metazoa > Mollusca > Bivalvia > Mytilida > Mytilidae > Mytilus > Mytilus trossulus. The sequence continues at coordinate 9,293,711 of NC_086377.1, forward strand.
GTTTGATTATCATATATAGTATATCATTCAATGTTTAGCGTACTTGAAAGATAAGACACTATCTTAACTACCATAATTCAATTATACTGACCTCTTAATCCGATCGAAACCATGCTCTTTCACTTTCGATTAATCCAAAACTAAAACCTAAACAAAAGACGGTCAAAGTTCCGTTTTTCTTTTCATTGTAAAGTAAAGTACATGTTGTAGACAGCTATTACTCTGTTAATTGTAACTAACACGCAATACTACATGTATGTAAAATTATAAAAAGTTTACCAATAAAATCCCCTGGTTTTATTGGTAATTAACCATACAGGGCAGAACCTTAATGCCATTGTTGTAACATTAAGGAGATTTGTTAACAACTATTATAGTAAAATAAAGTATCTGAAGTTGTAAAAGAAAACAAAAAAAAAAACTAATTACTTTTACTAATTTAGTAGGCCTAAGCTTACTTCAGCATGTGTACTTCTAGCGTCTCTGGAAGTCCTGGTCGATTGTGCTTTAAAGGCAGGTCACAATGAGACTGAATACTATAGTAAGGTGCTACAGGCCTGTAGACATTATGAGGATAATCCTGATGTCTGTAATTTGTGCCTGATGTTGTTAGGATCAAGTGAAGATAGGAAGATTTCATCCGCTATAGCCGAGTGGTAAAAAAATAAAAAGTATGACTCAAAGGCAAAAAAGGAAAAGGAGCCGAGCGTTGGCCAGAGTGTTAATTTATTACAAGATCAGCAACAAATACCTTATTTTTACCCTCCATATCCGGCTCCGATGCCAATGGGTCATAATTATCCAGGTCAAGTGTTGCCACCGTTAATGGGACCGCGAGGGCCAGGTCCAAAGCACAGATTTCAGCGTGTAAGAGGTGCCTGTTTCTTCTGTAAAGAAATTGTCACTATGTTAACAATTGTCCAAAGATGAAGAAAGAATAGATTTATTTTGTTGTATTACTGTACGAGTCATGTTGATTATTACCACATGTTTAAACATTTTAACTTTAGTTATCTTTCGTCCATCCACTACTTTTAGTATTTTTGATTTCTATTCCGGAGGATCTAATTCTCTAGTGGCATTTGTCACGTGGAATGGGGGTCAGAATTTTTTCTCTGTAATTCTATAATTTATTTTTCTCTCTTAGGGTGGTTCTGTTAAGAAGTTAAGATTTCATCCTGACATTCCTGACTGGGAAACGGGATCTGGTTTTAATCCTATGGAAGTTAGTCATTTTAAAAAAACAAGAACATTGGGTCAATTACAGAGGAAAGGTTCTTCGACCTCCGTTTCACGTTACATTAGCTGAAGAGGTTGTCGCTAGTGACCAGTTTGATTCCGAAGCCCTACCCTTTAGAGATCCAGAGTATTTTCAGGCGGGAAATTTGGATAAGCATTTTAATGAATGGAAAACTGTAGAGCCAAGTGAGGAAGTTTTAGATTGGTTGGAAAATGGCGTTGATGTGACAAAATATTTCAAACATTTTAGGGGAAATTTCAAAGGGAAATCTTATGATTCAGACAGCCCGCCTAAACAATATTTTATTAATTCAGCTATGTGCATAGATTATACCGATTTGATTAAATCCACTCTTTTAACTAGGCTAAAAATTGAGTCAATGTCAGTATGGGGTATGGTAGGGGAATGTGAACCTCCTCATCTAGTTATGCCACTTACTATAGAGATAACAAAGCCAAGACTGTGCCACGAAGAACGGTTCCTTAATCTTTGGATAATGGACAAACCTTTTGTCATGGACACTTTAAAGGACGTTCCACGGTTAGTGCATAGCAATGCCTTCTTAAATTCTATAGATGATAAATCTGGGTACGACCATGTTTTACTAAAAGAAGAGTCTAGAACATATTTTGGAGTTGAATTTGGGGGCTGGTTTTGAGTTTATAATACAATTCCGTTTCGGTTTAAGACCAGTGCGTATATTTACCATACTATTGGGCTTGCAGCTACTGGATTGTGTAGGAAACTTGGGGTGCCTTGCTTACAATATATAGACGACAGACTCATTGTTGAATTCCTCACAGTTTCTTGTATTAACGGAAAATACAAAGCCTTAAAGAGCTTGTATATCGTATGTCAAGTAGTAATTAGGTTAGGATATTTCATTGGATTGGATAAATCGGTTTTCGAGCCATGTCAGGTTATTGGATTTCTTGGTATGTTGATAGATTCTGTTAAACAGACTTTTTTGTTACCTGAAAAGAAGAAAGTGGCATTTGCTTTACTTAGGGAAGACATGTTGACCCAGCAAGTAGTTTCGTTAAAAATGCTTCAAAGGTTTGCAGGAAAATGTATATCATTTATGTTAGCGGTTCCCGCCGCGGAGATTGTATACCAGAGAAGTAAATTTAGCTATAAGCAAGGCCATTAAAAACAGCAGACCCGTTGCTCTTGAGGGTCGTTTAAAAACTGAAATAAGTCATTGGGCAGTTTTAGACAAATGGGAGGGGTTGTCTCTTGGAGGAAAGAAAGGCATTTGCAAATAAAACTTGCAACAGATGCATCGCTGTACAAATGGGGCGCTGTTGTTGAAGAGCAGGAAGTTTTGGGTGATTTCTTTATTTCGGGAGATGATAGGCCTATTCATGTGAAAGAGGCCGAGGCTGTTGAAAAAAACTTTGGTTTCATTGTCAGGAATAATCAAGGATCATAGGGTTGACTTGTTGGTTGACAATCAAGTAGTTATAGCATCTTAGAAAAAGGGTGGAAGTAGAAGTTCTGACCTCAATGATGTATTCAAATCAATTTTTCACGTCTGCCAAATAATCCTGCAGATATTCAGTCTAGAATTTTAAGCTTTCAAGATACTATGCTCAGTCCACAAGCTTGGCTCTTGGTTCAAAAGCGGTTTGGACCGCATACTGCGGATCTAATGGCCCTTGACTCAAACGCTATGGTCGATGATGGTGGTAAACCTTTAATGCACTTTACTCCTTGTTCTACCCCAAAATCTTCTGGAGTTAATCTTTTCGCTCAGAATGTTACTGATGAGTTGAACCCATACGTTTTTCTACCTTTTTGTCTTATTTCTCCTGTTCTCAGTTTTCTTGTTGAACAAAAGCCGAAATGCTGAACGTTTGTTTTCCCAGCTTTATCGCCGTTGCCGTGTTGGTGGCCAACACTTTGGTCTATGGTAAACGACGTTTTAGGTTTAGTCGTCAAGGGAATAATACTGTTCTGTTAGCCCCATCGAAATATGGTTTTCACCCAATGCCTTTGAAGCATGACTTGTATGCAGCCAAAATCATTTTCTAATTTTAGATACCTTGTGGAATACCAAGAATTTGGAAACCAGCTTCGCCCTGTGGCTCATGCTCTTACCCTAACGATGACGATGCAAAGTTTTGTGAATCTTGTGGTAATTATTTAGAGATTCAGAGCGACGAGCCTGTAGATTTGATAGATATTATGGTCAATGAAAGAATAATACATTTGGATATCATGATGGAGAATACCCCGTACTGTAAAAAAGTTAGCGCCCTTGAAAAAGAATTTTCAGCTTTTCTTTCTAAAAATGCTAAGAGCATTGTTTTTGCTACGCCAGAAGAAGTAAGAAAATTCTTAATTGTCAAAGATTGCAAGGGAAAAACCCAAGTGCATGAGATAATTTGTCCTAATCTGGGTAAGTCTGGAATTTTTGACTGTCCATGCCCTTTAAGTTAAGCCTCAAGCACTGTACGAACCATGTTGGGTCAATTGAAAATAATTTTTGAAAACTATGGGAAGGGAAGAAGTTGGGACGAGGGATCTAATTTGGGGAACCCTATTGCTAGTAAAAAAGTCCAGTGTTATTTGCAGGCGATAACCCGCGAACAAGCAATATCACATCGTGTAGTGAAGCAGGCAAAACCTTTGTTTTTTGACAAGCTTAGAAAAATAGCAATATTGATAGATTCCAAAATTGTGAAGGGAAATACAACACCTGAAACATTTATTTTACTAAGGGACCAGGCTTTTCTGAAGCTCCAGTTTTTTGCAGGTGATAGGGCCTCTGATCTTGGAAAATGTCTCAGTCAGGAGATAAGGCGTTTGCGTGACGATTCAGGATTTGTTATTACACACACAGTTGGCAAGACGTTAAGTAATGGAAAGAAAAATGAATTTTCGGTTATGCGACTTGATGACCATTCTGTTTGTCCTGTTTTTGGAATTGAAAAATATGTGTCTGGTGCTGGTGAAATGGGCATAAATTTAACCCTTGGGTATTTGAGTCGTATATAAGATTGTTCAAGAAAACGGGTATTGGAAGCTCGGTTATGTATGGTCGCCTGAAGTCATATTTACGGGAGTTGGGAATGGATGAAGGCGAGACTCCTCATGGTATCAGAGGGGTGTGTGTTGTTACGTTGGCCTTCTCTGGTTTTGGAAATTCCCAAGACATAATGGATCATGTAGGCTGGTTTTCTCGAGGTAGCTTGGACAGATATTCAAGGTTGGGCAAAATACCAGATAAAAGTACGGTGGGAAATCTTTTTAAGCAAGTTTCTGATAACCCTTCATATGCAAGTTCGGTTTATGACAAGTACGGGGATACTAGCAAATTACCAACTGCTTTTTGAACTATGTAATTTTGAATATTGTAAATTGCCGTTGGCGATATATATTTGTTTTTTTGCACAAGTAGCCAGTATATTGTCATACTTTCTGTATTAAAAAAGATGCAATAATAATAAATATTATTCTTAAATGTCTTCTTGTATAAGATACCCATGGATGGATGGGTTGTTGTTCAATGTCCAGTGGCAAGTCAGATACATATTCAGGACGAGAACATAATGAGAAATAAATTTTAACCCTGCTTTGTACTAGACCGATACTCTGAACCGAATTTTAACGTGCTAGCTCACAAGGTTACATTTCGCAGGAAGCAATGTCACCTTACCTGGACACATTTTTCTGACTCCGGGCTGACCAGTCTTAAAGTTTGCTCTAACTCCTCAATGTCGGGTGCTTGGCGGAGAAGCAGCAAATACTAATTTTCGAGTCTTTGATCCGGTAAGGATATGTGGTATGCGTCAATATGACAACTATTTAATGATACAACTGAACACGACGAAATACTTGTACACACTCATCTGTATGGTTGGTAATGTACCAGAAGGTTCTCTTTGGATGGGGATAGTTTAATTGTCTTCGAAATACATATGTAGCATACCTAATTTTTATGATATTTAGGGTCAGTATTGATAATTTGGATAATAAGCAGTTTCAGAAGTTGATGACTTGTCTCCATCTATGGCTCTGTTCTTGGAACTTTTCGGCTTTGCATTTTCGGTCATCTTGGTATCATCTAATATTCTCTCGAACATGAGTACTGCTGACGATTGTTTAATGCATAAACTATAAATATACAGTGTGCAGAAAGGATTAGAGTCGTAGATTGTTATTCATTATATTTAGTGTTGGCAACTTTTAACGGAATCTTAAGAAAAGAAAATCATGAGTTTTGGGGTTGATGATTTTTTATACTAAAAATTCTGTGTTTTTTCAAATTCAAACAGTCAAACGTGTTGTATGTGGACCAAAATTGTATGCCTAAACTAATAATGCATTCAGTTACTTGGAGCGTGGTGGCGCTTTGGATAATGTCATATCCTAAGCGACATCACGTGAGAAGTAACGAGAATGCGTGCATGCTTTCACTTTTCGAACTGTTTTCGATGGGGGTTAGATTTATATCAGTCCGATTGTAATGAGATTTTTTGTTGAGGTATAAATTGTCCATGGAAGTATTTCCTTTGTCTGTCGTGATTGATAGTGAAGTAATATCGTTAACCAAGTTGGTCTATCTCGTCTCGTGTTCATAGTGTTTAATGCATAGCGGCCGGTTTTCCCCTCCCTCCCTCCCACCCGACTTTTCTTGGGTTCGCACACTCTAAGTAACTGGATGCTTCCCAAAATTGTATGCCAAAACTAATAATGCATTCAGTTACTTAAAGCGTGGTGGCGCTTTGGATAATGTCACATTCATTCATTGACGAACAGTTAGAAAAAGACTATTCTATATACTACTCTAAACGAATTTATTATGCATACAACCCCGCCACATTTTCTAGCACTATATATACGATGAACTCGTACTAATGCGAGTTTCACACTTTAGCACGCACGTTGCATAAGGGACAAGAGAGAAGGAAAAACTTGCAGTCGATAATAAGACTTTCAACAATGGATTCTTCTCTGATATCAAAAGTGGAAGCAATTAATGTCATAAAACCAGGGCATTCTCCCTATGTCTATAGATATTTGGGGAGCCTAACAGTAATACAGGCAAACGAAATTATTCAGCACATTTTAGACATTCATCAGAAAGAAAAGAAACTAAATTTGAAAGAAATTTCAAGAATGGCTCAGGAAAGACTTATAAAGGATCCACCAAACCCAACTAATGAATAAGACAGGTATTTGATAATTAATTTACTATTTTATACCATGTATATGTGATTTAAAATAGCCATATTATTTCATCTATTATGTTAATTTTAATCAGTGTACTATTCATATGAAATATTCGTGCTTTCTAAGATTTGTTATAATATTTGCCCTTTTCAACTATGAATCAAACATCTAATATGTCGTATGACAATTGAGTTAATATGATGATAGTATATTATAAAAATTGATTTTGCAAAATACAGAAGTTCAAAATACATTTGATCCCTAAATATGTTGTGTCAACATTATTTTTAATCTTATTACATGCCATTTCATTTTTAATCTTCAAACCTACTCCAAAATCATTATAGACTTAATTAATCTGCAAGACATTTGTGACACCAAGTGTATGTGCAATCTACCAAATACATATTTTGCCCATTTGATTGATATCTGTCTTTAAAACATACTTTAAAATCATCCCTTTGTTGCCATTGTCATATATATGGTGTGTACAAGATGTAAGTTTGTACAAATTATAATTTGTACAGGGTTTTTGTACAAGTTATACGTGTTTTGACACATCCCTTCTTGAACCAGGTGATACAGCTTTATCTTCTAAAATGTACTTCAACCTAAAATATAGTGCTAGTTTCCTTGTCCTCAAACTGGAAATCAGGACACCTGAATGGATAAAATTATAATTTCATTTTTCTCATCATACCATATTCATACCCATAAAAAGTCTTTTTGAGTTCTTATACTTTTATCAATGCTCAGTATTAGACTGTAGGATGAAGTTGTGAAAACAAAATACTGTGTGCTCGCGTCATCCATTTGTGTTAATCAGTTCATAAAACATAGATAACTTGTACAGATAATCGCGCATTAATAAAGTTTTATTTGTTTAAATGTGTTTTAAGAAAAAAAAAAAAAAAAATAGAATACAAAAAACAGCATACAAATAAAGTTCTAAATTTGAATGGAAAAGAAAGAGAGGTATAATAACAAGTACATTTTATTGCCATTTTATTGGAACAACATCTTTTCTGGATTAATTGTATTTTATTGCTCTTTTATTGGAACAATATCTTTTCTGGATTGTTTTCAAAAGATGGTTTATTGGTGATCATTAAGATATTCAAAGATGCAATTGATATTTATAATTCCTTTTGAATGTTTTTATTTTAATGGTAATATATCAAGCATATCCCCAACGTTTTACAAACCAGATGAGCATTATTTGGTATAGAACATGTTATTATTAATTGTATCATTGAAAAAAGGTTAGTTGTTTAGCTTCCTAGATAAAGACATTTATTTTGTATACCCTTAGTGTGATTATGAAACCTTTTTATTCTAGTCACTGATGAGTCTTTTGTAGAGTAAACGCACATCTTCAATCCTGGTATCTATGATGAGTTTATTTTATTAGGAAATCATGTATATTGAAGTTGTAAGGTTTTTATATTGGTTGTAGCAATTCCATTTTTATTCAAAATAAAATATTTGATTTAAATAAATTAAAATTCCACTTTTATAAACACGGAGCACTTATACATTACAGACCAGGAAAAGGTGCATAAAAAGCCACCAATGGTTGATTTTATGTGTGAGCCAGCCAAGAAAAAGGCATGTTCTAAACAACAATTATTCTCAGGTAAATTGAATACAACATTTACTTCTATTGATATCTTTTTTAATATATTAATATATTTAATATATTTAAATAATAGACGACCTTTGCAGAACAATGTTTAAGTTGAGTGTTTTAATGCAGATTCCTTTATTAAAAAGTTATATCTCATAAATATCAGCTGAAAATTTTATTACTAAAACAAGCATTAGTTTTCAATTCTTAATTTAAACTAAAAGTATTCAAAAATCATGTAAAGTGAAAGGCTACAGCAGTGGCAATAATAACACTGTTGTTAAATTGATTGATTGTTGGTTGCTTTACGCCGCATTAGCACAAAAAGGCTATATCGCGGCGAGAGCTAATTCAAATATATTTACAATTTAAAGCATATTTCTAAAATAAGACGAAAGGTCCTTCAATATACTAAAATTCTTGACTAAAGCAAATTGAGTATATACAAATAAAAATCAACAGTAAAATAACGTGATAAAAATTAAAATCGATTTAAATATAATAACAATTTTATATTCTATAATAAATTCCAAAAATGCCTAAATTAGGTTTAATTTCATGCAATTTATTATCATCTTTTTTACTCCATTTATTTTGCAATATTTTAAAAACATATTCCCTAATATTAGATTTAAAATCAGTATATGGTATATCACAGTTCGATAGAGGGTCACCCAGAGCATTCTTTGCCTCAAGGTCTACAGCTGTGTTTCCAAGGATTCCAACATGACTCGGAACCCATAGAAATATTATTTCTTTCAGAAGAATTTTTAAATTCCTCATTACATATAAAATTTTCAGGATTGTTGGGTTTTTAATTTTAGTATTTCGTATAGCTTGTAAACACTGTTGTTAAATATTTCAACCTTTATATGGTTGATATGTATGTGTAAATTGAATGAATGTATCTCTTTACCTTCCACTAGTATTGAAACTCCTTCTCCAGTAGAGAATACTGTAAGTGTTTCCAAAAGTATACAAATAGTTGCAATCAAGTTGATATTAATTTTTCAATGATGAAGTGGTCAGATCAAGAAACTCAATTTATTTTTGATGAATCACAGGGTGATCGTCTCTGATTTTCTAGACAAACCCTGTATTAAAAAAGGGTATGAGTGCCAATCAGACAAATACCCACTGTATACGAAAGATGATGTAAGCAATTATATATCACTTTATATTGTATAACAATGAGTGCAACCAATCCAATAGGGTAATAATAATAAAACAATTTAAGAAAGAAAACAAACCTGTGTCAATTGTGTCAGATAAGCCCTGCTGATGTATGAAATGCTCTTGTATATCTACAAATTAAACTCATGGCTGTAATATAAGATCCAGGAGATGTGGAATGGTTGCAAATGATCAACTATCAGACTTATACCAAATTTTAGGAATGTTTTTAAATCAAAGCGCTGTAAGCGCTGCAGGCAGTTAACCAAAAACCAAGGCAAATGTAATCATGAAAACTGTGGCAATGTTGCTATTTTGTTATTTTGTCCCATACATGAATATATATGGTTTAGGGATGGGGATCGCAACTGTTTTCAAGTTCTGAAACAGGAAGAGATAGGTTGACCCTAGGGACTTCCCCTAAATTTCATTTTATTTGTTATATTGTCCTATACATTAATGTATATGGTTTAGGGGTGGGAATCTCATCTGTTTCCAAGTTCTCAAACAGGAGAGGTGGGGTCACCACAGGGACTTCCCCTATATTTCATTTGATTTGTTATATTGTCCCATTCATGAGTATATATGGTTTAGGGGTGAGGATTCTTGACCATTTCCAAGTTTTCAATCAGGAGGGTGTACCGTGATCCCAGGGCCTACCCCTTTATTTCATCTGATTTGTTATATTGTCCCATACATGAATATATCTGGTTTAGGGTTGGAGATCTTGGCCGCTTATAAATTCTAAAACAGGAGGGGTGGGGTGACCCCCAGCGACTCTTCCTATGTTTCATTTGATTTTTAATATTGTCACAAACAAGAATACATATGGTTAAGGGGTGGGGATCTCAACTGTTTCCAAGTTCTCAAACAGGAGGGGGTGGATGACTCCAGGGACTCCTCCTATATTTTATTTGATTTATTATATTGTCCTAAACTTGAATACCGGAATATGGTTAAGGGGTGGAGATCTCGACCGTTTCTAAGTTATCAAACAAGAGAGGGTAGAGTGGCCTTAAGGACGCCACTTATATATCATATGATTTGCTTGCATTCAGGTATTATATAATATAGTTGCATTATTTGTGAAAATAAAGTAAGAAACTTCCAGCTTCTTAAATTGACCCTACAAAATTGAGAAAAAAAATACCTCTTTAAAATTGCAGTAATTTGTTTACACTTTAAAAGCATCTCACATGCATTATCATCATTTGTCACTGATAAAGAAAATGTATACTGTGACCATGAACATATATATTGTTAGATATACTGTTCCCAGCTGTCACATTGTATTGGATTTTGACATTAAAATTTATCAAAAAGTATTAGTTTTGAGTGTCTGTATATAATATTTTCTGCTGAACATTTATTTCTTTAACATATATCTTTTGCTTTTAAATGCTAGTGTTTATATTCATTTACTATGCATAGATGTATTTTGTCACCTGTCTGGATTTTTTTGTAGTTTACCGCCAAACCAGGAATTACCCTTATCCGCTTCCGGAATCGGATCCGATATTGTAAAATTTTGTCTTCACGGCCGCCATTTTATTGTGTTTACAATGTCGTTTTTGGCAATCAGATACGATTTCAGTCGAATTTAAACACTATTTGTCGGCGATTTTCTGTATAAAGCTAGCGGTTGGACAAAATAAACATCGTTGTAATGAATTATAATGATGAAAATAAGTTTTTAGATCGTTTATTTGGAGACTGTTGTGAAAAGGTTTGCAAAGTTATTTCTTATTTTCTTTAAGTGGAAGGTGACTCCGTTGGGCGTAGCTAGAAACCAAGTCGAATTTCCGCGTGCAAAAGTGGAAGGTCATGGACCTCGGACCACCGCTAATTTGAACCCCTGCCTAGAAATTGAAAAGATATAAAAATTTCGTCTTCTAATTTGAAATTGCCGCCAACAGCATGAACAGTTCAACTTATTATATAATAGACTACTGACGTTGTACCACGTATTGATGACAAACAATATTCCTACGACTTTTGCAATTTGGGAAATCTTAACTACTTGTCTTTATAGAGATTTTTGGCGATAAAATATTTCATACATTTTAGCCAAAAGCTCAGGAGATAATAAACTACACAAGGATTCCTATTGTGCTCTACTTCCTATGTGCAACTTCAAAACTTTTGGGGAAATCGACGATCATTTAAGGTTTTTCTGGTCATATTTTGTTTTATCCAGCATGTAAAGTATGAAAAAACAGTCCAATAAGTTATAAATAACATAGTAACCAGCTAGATGATATTAATGACACGTATTTCAGCATTTATTGGGAAGGACACACATCCAGGGCACTCGCATAAGGCAGCTTAACTGCCCTTAAAAATGTATTTAATCTAATTTCATTTCATTATATATGTTTTATACTTTTTTTTTTAGATTGAGGACAAATTCAATGACTGCCATATAGTAGATTGGAATGGTAAAGTGATGGTAAAGTGTGTTTGTCCCTATGAAAAGTCTTATATTTTTGTAAGAGACCAATTGGACATATGACTGGAGACCAATTTATTTACAACGAAAATGAAGACACTTACGTTTTGAACAGAAAAGATATTCAAGGAGACCAAGAAGGTTTTATAATAGGCTGTATTAAATGCAATGTGAATGACAATAAAATTTGTTTGTTAAAACCAGCATCAACACTAAAGGATAGAATACTAAACTATATGAAGGATGAAGGACCGAAGGATTGAGGACCAAATAATGAAGGACGAAGGATCTACTGAAAACAATAGACAAAGCTGATGATACAGGTATATCACTGTTAATGCAACACCATCTGATAAACAAGATCCCATAGCCACCATGGACAACGACTTAGTTTTGTAAGTTCTTAATCTATTGACGAGCACCCTAGTTTGTCTGAAACAACCATAGACCTACTAGAGACCACGAGTACCAGTCATATAGTTGAATTTGAAGAAGAAGTGACAGAAAGCAGTTTCCTAACAACCTGCAGATACTGCAAGACTACTTATGAAGAAGGCAATGCCAACGGTCGCCAAAGAAATGAGTGTAGTGTGAGGGTAATTGTAACCAATGGATGCACAGTGTATGTTTGCCCAAGAAACACCCTAGACCTTCAAAGAAGACCAACACTTGGAGTTGCCCTTGTTGCTGTTAAGTTAAGCAAAAGACATAGTGATATTGACATTTAATATGTACAATTTATTATATACAACTATGAAAGTGCATGTATAATTACAATATATACAATAAGTAAAAGTTCAGTTAACAATTGATCGTCTTTTAGCATTATTGCATACTTCCTATTTCTGTCTATGTTTTTATGATCTGCTTATGTAATAAAGTTATTAGTGCTTCCATATATACAGTTGGGTGCAGACCAAGCATTACATAAAGTAAACGCAAGTTAACGCGGCGTGCACATATTTCGTTAGTTGACTTTACATTTCGCGTTTACTAGTAAACGCCCGTTTACTTCATTTACGTTAACGCGGTCAAAATGGAAATTTATAATGTCTACTCGAGTAAACGCGCGTTTACTCATTGTCCGTTTAGTCAGTAGTAAACGGCCGTTTACTTCAGATTTCACTAGTTTAATTTTACGTGCACGTTTACTACAGATTTCTTAATTGTATTTTTACATGCACTCGAGAGTAAACGCGCGTTTACTTTTCGCGTTAACTAATTGTGTATATTATAAAATAATTATCGGATGCATTTGTACATTTATTTACGTTGTTGAAATGACTTAATTAGTTTAAACATATTTATTTATAGTGGATTGGGAAACAAGTTTTGCAACTTATATTAATCCCTTTCCACTTTGCGGGTGCGAGTGCTGCCTTGTAGCGGCATTAGCCTACTCTTTTTCGAAATCTACAAGGGTGTCTTTAACGTGCAAGAGATATGGCTCTCTCTTAACACGGGTCAGCCATTTATCGTCCCCTTCCGACGGACTATCATCGTTTCCTCAAGACCATACTCGCAAATGGTGTCAAGGGAGAGCCGAAAATTGAGTTCCTGAAATTTTCATCCCAGACGGGAATCGAACCAGGAACCTTTGTGCTAGTAGTCCGCTGCACTAACCACTACACCACGGCTCTCTCATAATGACTTAATATTTTACGTATATGTGTTTTGAACCTTAACAATCAAAAAAACTTTTTATTAGAAATATAAACATTTATTAATTGCAAAAAAAGTCAGTTCCAAAAACTTTCAACAGCGGATTTTCTATTTTTCTGTTCAAAATTTACATGTACAAATATCGACTCACAATTAAACTGGCATATTTTAAAAAATTTCAATAAATTAATTAAAGAAGTGTCATTTCATTAAATGCAATCGTCAATATGTTGATCGAAAATAGACAGATGGATATTTTGATGTACCTTATCATGTGATATATTAGGTCAGTGTATCAAGGATACGAGTACAATCTACGTTAACGCGCGTTTACTACAAACAGTAAACGGGCGTTTACTTTTTTTTACAAAAATAGAAGATACGCCTTTTTCGCGTTAACGCGACGAAACGAGAAAGTAAACGCCCGTTTACTCTTTACAAAATTAGAAGACACGCGGTTTTCGCGTTAACGCGGAGGTAAACGCGAAAGTAAACGCCCGTTTACTATTTATGTCTACTAAAATTTCGTAGTTAACGCAGAGTTAACGCGGCGTTTACACGAAGTGCACGCGAGTAAACGCCGCGTCAACTTTTTAGGCCCGTTTACATGTAATGCTTGGTCTGCACCCAACTGTATATATATTTTTCATTATCATACTATGAAACTGTTTTCATAAATTCCGTCATGAAATAAAAATATAAATCTGAATGTTCTGATCATTTTTTACAATGTTACAAGTTGTTATTTCCGGTTTTTATTTATCTTCGTTCTCTTGTATGTCTAGGGCGATATCTTGTTCAGCAATGACGGCCTTCAATTTAAAATGAAAAATTATTAGAATGTCTCTTTTTGCTCTTGACAGGCTGTGTCGGTAACCATTTAATTCACTATTTATTGTAGCTTGGTATTCTTGGTCAACGATAATTTCTAGCAGATTATCTGTAACATCACAGATAGAACTTTTTGACTGGTTTTGTATGTCGTTCATCTGCCGTCTTTCATCTGTCGTTACACAAACCATTGATGTATCCTTGGTCGCATCTACATTCTCATATTTGGTGTCGTAATATTCAGTTTGTCGGGTTGTTGCCCTGTCCTGGCAATTTATCAGATCGGAATCTAACTCAATTCCCGACAAAGAATGATGGGTTTTTGGTCTTGTCTAAAGGCGACAGTAGATATTCATTTGAACGTAACAGTACTCTGTATGCCGTTATTTGTTCGCTGATGTTATAATTTCTTTGACCTGTCTGTCGCCTATTTACTCCATACAGTTCTTTGCTCTCTTTACCAAGTTGCTTCAACTTGTCCCAGATTTCTGGAGACCCGTAACCAGTCGTTCCCATCTGGTACATCACGGGGCATCCAAGCTTGCACTTCTTTATTGACTGTTTCGGCTTTGAAATTCAGTCCTTCGCCAGTATAGGGATCACCATTCAGCGAAACTGACTGGTTCATTAAAGAATTGTATCAGTTTATCTGGCCTCATCCATTTCAAGGACTCTATATTTTGGATGGTTTCTGGCATGAAACAAGGGTGCAAATGCCGATTTTGCCGAAACTATTAGGTCGGTATTATTTCTTCTTAATCCGGCTCTTATGTTCATATCTGCTTGAAGATACGTAAGGGTCATCAAAGCCAAATAAATGTAGTTAGGATTTGCAGCTTGAATAGTTGTATACTAGTATTTAATGAACCCTTGAGGTGTGGCATCAACTCCATTTCTGAAACAGTGTCTGACGTAGGGGACCAACAGTTTTTTTCATATTCCCTTTATATGCTGTATCAATAATGGTCAATGCTTTATGGTTGTCTGTGCAGTTTTTGGCAGCTTTTTGGGCATTTTCTGAACAGAATCCCATCAACTTGGCAAGTTTGTCAATGAGCATATCCCAGTAAAGACTTGTGAAACTTTTCAACATGTTCATTTCTGCGACCATTACCGGGCCTTAGTATTACCCACTGGAATTCTTTCAGTTGATACTTCTCTGTATATGGTATTTTTGAATGACAGTTGTTATGATGTTGCTGAAATGGAATGAAAAAAACTACTGTACACGAAAGTTAACTATGACACTGGTTAGGGATTTGTCGAAACCCCAAGGGTGACTGGGGTATAGAAATATGGTCACTTGGTCCTCTCCCAACCGGCAGTAAAACGCTTGCCGAAGTGGGGTCCGTAGGTGGCCTGTTGCAAGGCAAAATTTCTGTCTCTATCCACATACCCTCATTTTCTAGTGGCTGTCCAAATGTCCTTGACCATCATCCCAGATGGCCTCTTTTGTATCAACCTACCTATTGTATTTATTGTGAACTTGTCCTGAATATGCATGAAATATTTGCCACTGGACGTTAAGCAACCAACAATCAATCAATCTGTTTTGTCGGCTCGACTACTCTTTTATATAATTCATCGGTTGGTGTTGTTGCTTGCCTTTTCCCCGTTGATTGGCTTGGGTTTTTCGGATCTTTAAAAGTTTATATAATGATCCATGGGTCTAGAAGCTGACTTGGGCAGATTTTGTTTGTTTAATTTATTTTTGTTTGATTTTTGTTTTTGTTCTTCTTTTTTGTTTGTCTGCTCATTGTTCGCAGTAATTTGTTTAGGTTCTTTGGGGACTACCAATTGTTGTTCATCATCTTCGCTATCATCATTTGAATCATCACTACATTCACTTGGAGGTTGCGTATCTTTAGTTTCATCTTGAGCGTTATCACTGTTAGCAGCTTCATGCAGGAACACTATCAGTAACAATCTAATCATCATTGTGATCTTGATCTGCTGTTGGATCGTCCATAGATTGTTGTCATTTTTTGGCTTTATGACCTGATTTGCCACAGGAGTTACACATCCAGTCATTGTCACAGGTCTCCTATTTGTGTCCCGTCTGTAAACAATTGTTACATTTAGCATAAGGATTTACTACACTTTGGTCTTTGTGAAAGATTGATTGTTGGTTGCTTAACGTCCAGTGGCAAATATTTCATGCATATTCAGGACGAGAACAAGTTTACAATAAATACAATAGGTAGGTTGATACAATAGAGGCCATCTGGCATGATGGTCGGAGAAATTTGGACTGCCACCGGAAAAGGAGGGTATATTGGATATGGACAGAAATTTTCACCTACGGACCCCTAAAAGAGTTGTTGCAAGTTCTTAACGTGCAAAAAGCGTGGCACTCTCTTTACACGAGGCATCGGATTTAACGTCCCCCTTCTAACCGGACGTGACTGCGAACTTGATACATCCCGCACGGCCAAACGGAGGCCCCACTTCGGCAAGCGTTTCACTGCCAAATTTGACCAAAGTGACCAAATTTCTATACCCCAGTCACGGATTCTTTGTGGAAGAGTAGCGCTTTGTATTTTCCTATACTAATGAGTCTTGGTAGCTGTATACCAGGTACTGGGCTTAACCGGTCTCCGATTTCACAGTTGGTAAGTAATCCGTTGATACGTAGTCTTTTCCGATTGAAGTTGTGAATTATGAGATTAAGTTTGGTCTCAAGATATCTACCAATTTGGTTGTCGTCAGAAGATAAGGATGCGTAAGTAGTTTATGTGTTCTTTAACTACAAATTTGAGATTTCTATCAAATACATGTATGTGGTTTTTTCCTGATAGTGAGACCATTAGCCATTAAATGTTCCCTATCTGACTCACTGTCAAAATAAATCCGCCACATTCCATTAACCCTTTGAAGACCTTTCAAATGGCTTTCTTAAACTACATGGCTAATATCACTGTACAACTCTGTATGATTTAAAAAGTCTACAGGTTTTTGTTATATATTTCCGAAGAGATCAGTCTCTAATATAAATACGGGTTTGGCTGAAGAAAACCCATAGTCATTGTTTTGAGCTTTATATTTATCATTTTCAGTTTTTGAGGCATCCGCATACGAGGCCATTTTTGTTGCTGATTGGTCACTTGCTGAGTTCTCATTAAAGTACTCTTCTTTACTCATGTTTACCATTACTTCAAGATAAATACTTTTAGGGATATTATTTATCAAATACTTGTTGCAATAAATACGTTGATAAAACAGTTCTTCTTAGATATTAAATATTAACTGAGAGAGACTTGCATGCATTGGTCAAATATATATAATCCCTTTTTTCAAGAATAAATTGTCCCCCTCCCCCCCAAAAAAAAAAACAACCAAACAAACAAAGGGTAACTGGGGAAACGAAGTATGGTCACTTGGTCTTCCCTCGACCGGCAGTAAAACGCTTGCCAAAGTGAGGCGTCCGTTTTTGCTGTTCGGAATGTATCAAGTTTGCAGTCGCGTCCGGTCAGAATTTGGAAGTTTATTTCGATGTCTCGTGTTAAGAAAGTGCAACGCTCTTTGCACGTTAAGAACCTGTGTGACAACTTTTTTAGGGGTCCATATGTGGTCTCTTGCTTGGCAAAATTTCCATTTTAATGATCATTGCATATTGGTCCTCACCAATCTCAAAAATTGTGATAATAACGCTTCCAGTTCCATGATATTGATATTAATCATACATGTTTGTAACATTTAAAATTGAGAAAGGAAATGGGGAATGTGTCAAAGCCACAAGTGCCTGTACTTTAAAAGGATAAAAGTTCATTTTCAATATAAAAGACTGATTTAGATTATATCATATATATTCATAAAATGATATATTATAGTTCATGATGAATATATAAAGCACAAATATGTATTGCCTCACATATGAAATATGCAAATTGTATGATTTGAATTTATTTCATTGGATTTTCAGAATGCTGTTTAAGTTGGCTATAAAGAAAGTGTACAGTAATGTTTGAAATGGCAGTTTGAAGGAAAACGGTGAGCACATGCACAATTGATACGTATGTTTCTTCAATTGAACAATGTAATACTCTAGCAGATCAAGTGTCAAATTTATCTGCACTATATTCACAGAACACTAAATCCACTAACACCATGGATACACAAACAATGCTAGATATAAAAATGTATCCAATACAAACATCAGGATGACACAACATGGGGACACAAACGGAATCTGAAAAAAAATACCGATCAGCCAATTAGAAACAAATAAAGGAAGCGTACAAATTGTAGATAACGACTGAAAGTTGTACTGCTTCTACTAATTATCCAAAAACTATTACGATGCCAAAAATAAATAATTCAAAACAAGAGAGACACGAGCAGCCTAGACATGCTAGAGATGATACGAAAGAAACCCTTAGTATTGGTAGTTCGATCCTACCAAAAATACGGACTCGAGGACTCATGAAAAACACCTCCGTAAAGACAATTCGTGGTGCTGATACATCACACAATAGACACGAACTAGAACATATGGATTTAAAAGATTTTAAAACCTTTTTCATACAAAGTCGGAAGTGATGAGTAAGGTTAGGTATACCTGTATTTTTCAGAACTTCAAGCAAAATGAGCAGTGCAAGCGGCGAAGGGAGTTCCAAAAGAAACAATGATTGAAAGTTTGAGAGAACAGGCTGAGAAAAAGAAGAAAGATGCAGGGCATAGACGACCCGCCTCAACTTTCCAGGAGAGATCTTGACCGTACTGGTATTGATTGATTGATTGTTGGTTGCTTAATGGCCAGTGGCAAATATTTCATGCATATTCAGGACGAGAACAAGTTCACAATAAATACAATAGGTAGGTTGCTACAATAAAGGCCATCTGGGATGATGGTCGGAGAAATTTGGACTGCCACCGGAAAAGGAGGGTATATTGGATAGGAACAGAAATTTTGCCTTGCAACAGGCCACCTACGGACCCTTCAAAGATTTGTTGCAAGGGTTCTTAACGTGCAAAGAGCGTGGCACTCTCTTTACACGAGGCATCGGATTTAACGTTCCCCTTCTGACCGGACATGACTGCAAACTTGATACATCCCGCACAGCCAAACGGACACCCTACTTCGGCAAGCGTTTTACTGCCGGTCGGGAGAAGACCAAGTGACCATGCATATTTCTATACCCCAGTCACCCTTGGGGGATACCGTACTGGTAGGAGGGCGATTACCTTTAGAGAACAGTCACAGAGCCCCCAATAGATTAGCCGGGAAAGGAAACGGGGCAAGTCTCCCGAAAAATGGTCGGAGGCACGTTTGGTCAGGACCTCGTCATGTAGCGAGTGAACACACTCAAAGTATCTTTTTTAGAATAAAAAAAAAAAAAATATTTGATATGTTTTATAAGGGTGTAATTTATGCATAGCAGATGTTAATTTATGTTGTTATACAAACATTAGTAAAGGATAGAGCAGTGTATTGGCATACTTATATGTTGAGACTAGTTATATCATAAAATATATGTAATGTATTTTTATATGTCCGCTTCGTAGACCTATTAAAAAGGCTGTTCTTATTTATTAAATAACAGAAGAGTTCATATTGTTCTCACATAATAGTCACATTTTCCCAGTTACTCTTTAAAACAGTTTATCAAACGTTGATAGGAGTTGTGCGAGTGGATTTTTAAAAGTTTCACATTTTATACCTAAGAAAAAGGATGTCACACATTTGTTTCATTCATTTACTATTTACACAATGTATGTTTGTTGATAATGTACCATTATTACTCTTATGTGTGTACATGAGTACCTTATATAACTACTGTTTATTTATTTTAATAAATTATTCATAATATGTATTGTATTACAGTATGGCAAAAGAAAGACCTGTGTTTATTTTTTTTTCAGTTCCAATTCATAATGAGACCACTACACAGACAGATGTTGACACTACTATTGGAAGTACTGAAGAAACAACCACTTCACAAGTACATATTGACACTACTATTGGCAGTACTGAAGACACAACCACTACAAAAGTACATATTGACACTACTATTGGCAGTACTGAAGAAAAAACCACTACACAAGTACATATTGACACTACTATTGGCAGTACTGAAGAAACAACCACTAAACATGTACATATTGACACTACTATTGGCAGTACTGAAGACACAACCACTACACAAGTACATATTGACACTACTATTGGCAGTACTGAAGACACAACCACTACACCAGTACATATTGACACTACTTTTGTCAGTACTGAAGCAACAACCACTACACAAGTACATATTGACACTACTGTTGGCAGTACTGAAGCAACAAACACTACACAAGTACATATTGACACTACAATTGGCAGTACTGAAGCAACAACTACAACACAAGTACATATTGCCACTACTATTGGCAGTACTGAAGCAACAACCACTACACAAGTACATATTGACACTACTATTGGCAGTACTGAAGCAACAACCACTACACAAGTACACATTGACACTACTATTGGCAGTACTGAAGCAACAACCACTACACAAGTACATATTGACACTACTATTGGCAGTACTGAAGCAACAAACACTACACAAGTACATATTGACACTACTATTGGCAGTACTGAAGGAACAACCACTACACAAGTACATATTGAAACTACTATTGGCAGTACTGAAGAAACAACAGGTAGGAATATGTCCCTGTACTTGCATAAGATTTTTGTGATCAATATATCCATTGTATACCTAAAATATTGTTATTGGATCATTTTTTACACTGTACCTTGGTACCTTGTATACTGAATATTGCAATCTGTGGTACACTTATTGTAATTCATTGTATACTGTTGTTGTTATGAGACTAAATTCCTTCCATAGTAATTCTAATATTAGGGTTAATTATCAATAATTCACGTTATACATATTACAAAAATTTCAGAATTCATTTTTGTTGAGGTTAATAGGAGTATGGATATATACAGTACAGTTATGGTGAATCCCTAGTACATATGAAGTATTGATGATATTAAAGTGATCCTTTGTAATTTTTCATTAAAAAAAAATAGAATCCTATAGAAGGACCCCTAATATACATTGACAGTTCATATATTTTTAAAAAAATCATGACACTCTCTTTGGTGAAGTTAATTGGAATGATAGTATGTATTGTTAAAAATCCACATTGTTTGGTTTTCAATAGTTGCTTGTTTTTTTTCCCAGTTACTACACCAGCTGGTTATAAAATAGAAAATAAAGAGCACACAGGTATGAATATTTATAATAGTATAATGTATACCATCCTTAGTGATGTACCATGTAACAACTTCGAGAAAAGATGTTATTCGATCAATTGATGAATTACCATTCAACACATAAAAAATTGTACAAAAAAACAAAACAGTATTTCTTCTCTGAACATACATTCTACAGTTTATACAACGTCACGTATTTCCAGCACAAATTTCAGTTCTGCTGATATACAAAATAAATCGACAAGTACATTTTATAAATATATGGTGCAAGAAATTCATCTGAATATACAGATAATTCTATATTATATATCTTGGTTATGTGTTGTAATATTTTTATGTTTTGGTTTTTGTATCTTGTTTGTTTACAAATTTATTTCGGTAAAGAAAAATATGTATTGTGTATATAGACATAAAAGTGTAAGTGAGAGGTTATTTGAAAATGAATGAAGTGTATCTTTGTACAACAATATAATTGATACTTTACAGCACTGATTATATGGGCAACAGCAAGCACCATTTTACTCATAATTGGTGTTGCATTTGGTGTTTATTATATGAAGTTCAAAAGACCCGTACAAATTAATGAATCAACACCGCTACTAGATTTTCCTTTTCGTACACCCTTGACAACACCTCATTCACCATCATCTTGTTCACAATCACCTATAGTTACAACACTCCCACAGCAGATCACAGATTCACCAATAGCCTACAGAACAAAATTATCCATCATAACAATTGAAAACCCTGTATATGAAAGTCCTGTATAAAAATCACTTGACTGTAGTTTGTATTGGTTTCAGACATGTTTAGGTAAATTTATATAGGTGACCTTGTCCTGTCACGATTTTTTTGGTTAACAATATCCAATAGTCATGTTATTTTATATTGGTAATCAAATTTGAATCACCTACATCCATAATTATTGCTGCGCCATCGAAAAGTGGTAAATCTGTCCTGGCTAAAACATATTAAAACATGCCGATGGTATGTTCAAGGTACCACCATCGAAATATATTTGTAAATTCCAACTGATATTTTTTTTCAGGGACCCCAATCAAGGAGTTCGTTGGTCTTCGACCGACAATGTACAGTTTAACCTACGATGTTGTTAAAAAGGATGGGAAAGGAAAAGATATGACATCCGAGGAGGAAAAGAAAGTGGCAAAGGGGATCGTCAAGTGTGAAATTGAAAAAAACTTTACGTCACGCTTTGTACAAAAAATGTTTGTTTCAAGAAATAACATTATAGATGAAACGAAGGAGAAAGACCTTAATGATAGTGTCATATACATATAGCAATAAAAAACAAAGTAAACATTGATAATCACAATGAAAATAACGAGTTCTTAATTCTAGACCCTGAATATCAGGAAATGCGAAATGAATGAATGAATACTTTATTTGCAAGAAGCATATACATGCTATGGCAAACGAAAATATATACAATATATGACAAACAAAAGACAGCAGAGATCAGTAGTTACAGAGTATACAGTAATATTATGACAATATATGTGAACTAATTTTCCAAGCTGCATTTACATAGTTACATTGTTTTACGGTCAGAGATTTAGAATGAGCTTGTAATAAATTATCTAACTTGTGCCGATTTGGCCAAGAACAGTAGAATAAAGGTAAAAATTCTATTCGCACAGATCTATACGCTGGACATGATGAAACAAAATGATACTCGTCCTCTAAAACATTCATATTGTATTGAAGTGTATTAATCAGATAATGAGGATTTGGATGAATATCAGGAAATGCTTCATCTCATTTATTACTTATATGACGAAGATTTGGATGTGGTATTACAGATGATGAAGGACATGATAGAGGCAAATAATATATTAATGTTGGAGCCTTTAGAAGATGATTGATTGATTGAGTGTTGGTTGCTTTACGCCGCATTAGCACAAAAAGGCTATACCGCTGCGAGAACTAATTAGATTTTTTTTTACAATTTTAAGCATATTTTAAAAACAAGTCCTTCAATATACTAAAATTAGAGACTAAAGCAAACTGATTATGTACACATAAAAATCAACATGAAGATAACATGATAAAAATTTAAAACGACTTTTAAAATATAATAACATTTTTATATTCTATAATAAATTCAAATTTTTTTCACTCGTCAACGCTTCCTGTCGTTAATAATACGCGTATGCATACAACCGGTTATTACACTTAATCTAAGCAGTGAGGTACTCTTCAGGGAATCTGCAGCCTTTACCTCAGCAGCAGAAACCCTTTCAAATATCGCTAAACTCATGCTACAAACTTCAAGAACAGAAAATGTTACCGAAAAGGAAGCAACACCACCCACACTAGAATCTGCGAGTTGCAAATGTTATTGTAATAGATGGTGTTTCGTCAGTATAATCAGTGATATCATAATACTCACAGTTTGAAATGAATATTTTTGTAGCATCCATTTTTCATTATTTATTTATTATCCATTATAATTTATAACTTCTTATGTAAGTATCCCCAAGGGTGACTCAGTCACGACCGGTCAGAAGGGGGACGTTAAATTCAATGCCTCGTGTAAAGGGAGTGCCACGCTCTTTGAACGTTAAAATCCTTGCAACAACTCTTTTGAGGGATCCGTAGGTATTTTTTTTGCAAACATTAAGCCATTTATGCGCAATATAAACTTCTGGCATCTATTTTTTTCAGATAACTGATCCTGTCACTGTCGCCTTCTCTACTTACGATGGTCCAAAACTTCACACAAATTTGCAGACACATTCCGGATTTACCACGAGATCAATTTTCATTTCTTGGCAAAAAGAGGGTCATTGTGTCTTAATGGACATTTTTCTATTAACAAAGCGGTTCAAAGAATCTGGTCGAAAGGACCAAATGAGAAGATGATCAATGTCACTAGAATAAGAAAAGCAACAGCGGTTCGGTGTGCCGCACCAGAAACCAGAGAAGTACTGGCCAAACATACGAGCCATTCTACAGAAACGGCTGATCGGTATTATGCGTTGCATAATCAACGATAGATGGCACGGCCGGTGGGTCAGTTAATTGAAAGTGTAATGATCAATTGAAACTTTAAAATCCAGAAGTTCGTTCACTGGCTTTGCTACCTTAAGTATTACTGCTGATTATCTTTATCTAACTATTTGGAAAGTTATTCGCATTTTAGGGACCGGCTTTGCTCAACTTGAAGTACTCTTTCTGACTTGTGATGGCGCATCTGCAAATAGGAAGTTCTTCAACATTCATGGACAGGTGCATGAATTTATTCATTACACAACCAATCCTTATGCCGATGACAAAAGAAAACTTTATTTCATCTCAGACGTTCCCCATCTTGTGAAAACAACTAGAAACTGTTTCAGCAATTACTATTCACACAAAAGCACCATACAAATGTGGAAAGATGGGGAAAATATTTCGTGGATGCACCTGTTGAAATTGTTTGAAGACCATTGTGAACTATCACTGTACAGGCCGTGTCCAAAATTGTCAAGAAGTCACATTGACATGACGGTTGCATGAAAGTTGAGCTCCACAGTAGCGAATGCCCTTGAAATGATGTATGAAGATAATGTAACCGAAACAATTAATTTCATCAGAATTTTGAAACAATGTTTTGGCTTTTTAACTATTTTGATATGAGCGTCACTGATGAGTCTTATGTAGACGAAACGCGCGTCTGGCGTATAAAATTGTAATCCTGGTATTCTTGATAACTATTTTGATTGTTTGAATGTTAGAAATTTAGTTGAAGGTAGAAATAAGAGAATTCCTGACCTTGAACCATATACAACAGTCAATGATGAAAGATTACAGTGGTTGAGAGTAGACTTTATTAAGTACTTTTGATTCCTTGAAACAATCGGTGATGCAAACAGCTGGTAATTTTTCAAGAAAACAACGCAAAGGAATGCAATTGAGTCATCAAACATTGACAAGTTTTAAAATCAGTGTGTTTTCAATTGTAGACTGTGTTAAATTGCTATTAGAATCTGGCGCAAAGTTTGTCCTCACACATCACTTTAACCAAAATCCCTGGTAGCAACATTATGATTGATTGATTGATTGTTGGTTGCTTAACGTCCAGTGGCAAATATTTCATGCATATTCAGGACGAGAACAAGTTCACAATAAATACAATAGGTAGGTTGATACAATAGAGGCCATCTGGGATGATGGTCGGAGAAATTTGGACTGCCACCGGAAAAAGAGGGTATATTGGATAGGGACAGAAATTTAGCCTTGCAACAGGCCACCTACAGACCCCTCAGAGAGTTGTTGCAAGGGTTCTTAACGTTCAAAGAGCGTGTCACTCTCTTAACACGAGGCATCGGATTTAACGTCCCCCTTCTGGCCGGACGTGACTGCGAACTTGATACATACCGCACAGCCAAACGGACGCCCCACTTCGGCAAGCGTTTTACTGCCGGTAGGGAGAAGACCAAGTGACCATATTTCTATTCCCCAGTCACCCTTGGGGATAGCAACATTATGGACACTACCGACACAGGGTTGGGGACAATAATAACCCTACAGTGAATGATGTTCGTCATATGATGACCTCCATGAGAGCAGTTGGAGCTCAAGCTTTAGAACCCAAACGAGGAAATATCAGTAACCAGAGAGACAGGAACTTTGTGATTGATAACACTTCGCTACCAAAGCGTGGAACATATTAATGTTGATAATGAAAGAAGTCTTTTTGTACAAGTTTAATTAACATGTGTACCTGTCATATGTATTTATTTCCAAATAATGTATTATTATGCAAATCTAATTGCAGTAAATGAGTGTTTGGTATTTTGTAAACATTTTCATGTTAACTTGAAAGGTGAACTGTACACATGGTACATACATGTATGTGCAATTGTATACGTATGATTGCAGGTATCCTTTATAGTTCATAAACTAAAAATAGTCTTAGTAAACCATTGGTCATATTGATACTTATGAAATTGAGAAAAAAATTGCAAGGGTGCAAGTTTAAATATTTATTTTTTTGTTCTCAGTACTTGGGTTTACCAAAAAGTTATACAAAAAGACCAAGTTTTGATTTTTTAGTTGAGTCCTTGCATTTGAAAGAGTTTTATTACAGTAAATAGTAATTCATAAATCTTTATGCATTTTATAATTAATTATTTCTAATTTTCAATGTTAATTTCAAAATATACAGGAACAAATATTTAACACGAGATTTTTTTTAAAACATGCTTATTAGTGAAGTGTTTATTCTCTCACATGTTTCTGTCTAAAAATGTAATTAGGTTATGTAATTTTTGAGACAACAAATATGTGGAATAAATTGTGTATAATGTGTAATATGATGGGTTTTTATTGCGCCAATCTTTATTTGTTCAATATTTTTTCATTGTTTTATGAATGTGTATATACTTAAGTATGTTGAAATTATGTTCAATGTTTATCGCATGCTTGAATTATAATTTGATATTGTGCATTTTGTTTTGTGAAAATAAAACTTTCAGTATGAACAAATCTCTGTTATTTAAAGCTATCTTGGATAAATTTACGTACATAAAGTTGTATGTGTCCCTGATACTTTAGTAGTGTTCAATTCATTTTCCAGCGTTCCCATGTTTTGCTGTGGTCGTCATAAGAAACAATACATGATTCCCAATGAGACAAGAATCCAAGGGACAAATATATATAAATAAGAGTGGTATGAATAAAAGTATGCAACGCTGAAGATCTACCTAAGATGGATATCATTGCACCTTCCATCAGCAGCAGAGACAGTATCAACTTCGTGTCTGAAATCTTGGCAATTAATGTGGAATTACATGCAAACGTTCAACATTAATTCAGAACTCAATCGCAAAACAACAAAAAATGGCAATGCCTTCAACGTTAACAAAGTTAATTTATAAATAATTTTCACGTGCTAAACAAATTGAATGTAGATTGATTGATTGTTGGTTGCTTAACGTTCAGTGGCAAATATTTCATGCATATTCAGGACGAGAACAAGTTCACAATAAATACAATAGGTAGGTTGATACAAAAGAGGCCACCTGGGATTCTGTATAAACCTGAATTAGGCAGCATTTTAAATTTTTAATTTTTCATAAATTTCTTTTCCAATACTTTAAATACGTTTTCAAACCACAAAATGGAACCTCCACCCTGGATATGAAATAATTTTGTAGATTCATGCAAATGAAGCACCACTTTTAGTTGCATGTACTAATCCATTTATGTAGATTCATGCAAATGAAGCATCACTTTTAGTTTCATGTACTTATCCATTTATGTGACGATTTTCAAAGAGAGATTTTTTTCAATTTTGTTAAATATAGTTAGACTTAGTATCTGGAATACTCCAGCAGTTGCAAATGTTATGTAATAGATGATGTTTAGTCAGTATAATCAGATATCGTAATACTTACAGTTTGAAATGTATATGTTTGTACCATCCATTGTTTATCATTTAATAAATTATCCATTATAATTTATCACTTTTTGTGTAAGTATTCCCAAGGGTGACTGGGGTATAGAAATATGGTCACTTGGTCTTCTCCCGATCGGCAGTAAAACGCTTGCCGAAGTGGGGTCAGAAGGGGGACGTTAAATCCGATGCATCTTGTACAGAGAGTGCCACGCTCTTTTAACGTTAAAAACCCTTGAAACAACTCTTTTAAGGGATCCGTAGGTCTCAGACAGGGTCTATATTGTGAGATTCCCGGCTTAGGCGAAGGGGATATAAGCCCTAAGCCGGGAGGGTCACAGTATATACCCTGTCGGAGACCTGAATAACGCATATATTACGGATAACGTCTGTCTTTCGTTTTTTTCTAGTGCAGGAATGCCTTTTAATCAATCATTCATGATGCAGCATGTATAATCATTACTCCATGTTTATTATTAATTAACATTTGGAGTACTCCATTTAAATGCAGTAAATAAACCTATTGAATCGAATCAGAGGAAAAGCGCTACTCTCTTGTATTCTTATCTATCCAATGGAAATAAATGGTTTTGTTTTCAAACAGAAATTAAGTGGAGTCGAGTAAAGTTTGAATAAAAAAGGGGCCTCGACAAATAATCATAATAAAATTATAATTGAGAATGGAAATGGGGAATGTGTCAAAGAGACAACAACCCGATCAAATAAAAAAACAACAGCAGAAAGTCACTAACAGGTCTTCAATGTAGCGAGAAATTCCCACACCCGGAGGCGTTCTTCAGCTGGCCCCTAAATAAATATATACTAGTTCAGTGATAATGAATACTTTACAATGAAAGAAGAATCATAAGAGAAAAACCATCAGTCTCTTTTATTCATTTCTAACCATAGGTCTTTTTATAGTCTTTTGTTTTCACACAGTAGCAAATACTTCATAACTATTTAAGGTGGTAATTAATGTATATGCACATACATACAAGGTCGGTTGTTTTACGTACAGTGACAAATATTTCACGATTATTCGTGATTGATATTACTTGATTCGTATGTAAAGTTAACATTGTTATACATTGATCGTTTCAGTCAGTATATATATGACGATGACGGAACCTACAAGTCCTGCAAAATACTACCGACATTCATCAAGACCAGCAACCTACCCATTTCCAGATTGAGATAAACAGTATCCATCACATGCTCAGTTATAGTAATTTGCAACAGATGATGTCTAAAAACAGTACCGAACAACTATTTGGGGCGCCAATTCCTGTCAAAGTTGGACACAAAAAAAACAATTACATGAATGTTGACGATTTAGAAATACCTTTTTATAAAGTTTTACTGCCGGTCGGGAGAAGACCAAGTGACCATATTTCTATACCACAGTCCCCGAAAGTGAGAATTAGTTTGTGCAAATAAAATCGTTGTTTTCAATGTCTGTTTAAGCAGAAATACTACACGACATGAATCAGGACTCGACCAAACCTAATCCCACGTAGAACTAGATACAAATCCTTTCTCCGACATATACATTTTTCATATAACTGACTGCCAAATCCAGTGTTCAAACGAAGTAAAAATCATGAAGTAGTTTTATTTTATCTAATTGAGCTAGTTATTACTTATTTTACACCATTGAAGTTCAAATTAGATTGCGGTATTGTTAACGTCAAGTTTTTTTTTATTTACCTGTAAATGAAAAATACTTGCACGTTCGGGGTACAAGTTAAATCATGTGAATGTTTGCCTTTATGGCTTTGTGAGCATAAGTTAGAATATATAATAAATGCAGATCTGCACCCAGTAATATAGGAATGTACTAGTCGTTACTAATCTTAAAAGTTTTCGATAATTGATCTGCTTGATATCATTTGACAGGGACATGGAATGTCATTTTTTTTTATTTACCTATGTGACGTAAACGAAAGAAAATGTTATGATGAAGGTAAATCACATGATTTTTAACATAATGGTTGGGCGACATTAATTGAAATACTATTATAAAAGTGCAATTTCTTTGCAAATATCTAAATAAATAATTTGTCTTAACTAATTTAATTTGAAAAGATATCCTTGCATTGTTTAAAAATATTTGTATATTGATCTCTTTGAAATATACTAGACAGCAACATATAAAAGAAAATGGAGTTGTTGTTTTGATATAGCTATTAATTGAGCTAGTTATTACTTTTTGACACCATTAAAGTTCTAACTAGATATCCATACTATTAACGTCAATATTTTTTTTTTACCTGTAAATGAAAAATACTTGCACGTTCTTGGTACAAGTTAAACCATGTGAATGTTTGCCATTGCTTTGTGAACATAATTGAAGATTATATTTTGAATGCAGATCTTCACAGAGTTATGTATTTATGAATTGGTCGTTACTAAAAGTAAAAGTGCGTTTTCGAAAATTGATCTGCTTGATATCATTTGACAGGTACATGAAATGTCAATGTTTTCATTTACCAATGTGACGTCAAGAACAAAGAAAATGTATGATTTCCAAAAACTTGCATGGAATACGTACAAGTTAATCCACGTGATGTGATTCGGCGACATTTTTAATTGAAATACTATTATTAAAGTGCAGTTGTTTGCAAGGATCTAAATTAAGTACTTGTCTTTATTAATTTAAAAATAATTCTGTTTATGATATAAAAAATTGTAATTTGATCTCTTTGTTATATACTAAACAGCGACATTAATTGAAAATTTGTTTTCCATTACCTGTGTGACGTCACGAACAAAGAAAATGTATGTTGACATTTAAACAAATGTCTCTGTGACAGAAGGCAACGTTTGTACTAATACGTGACCCTTCAATATGTACGAAGTAATTTGGCAGTATATTTAAATTCATATTTTCTACATTTCATAGGTGATTCATTAAAGCAGTAATTCCATATGGTATATTCGTAATAATTATGTCAAAACATATGAAATACAGAAGATCTGATCGTATTGACTACAATAGTGTGATTTGTGTGGATGGAAAACAGTTTTGGATCATTTTTTCATAAGGACCTTAAAAGGTCTCTACTAACAAGGTATATTTACTCTAGGCCTAAGCATATTAACATAGCGGTTCTTATATATAGAGATAAAGTTAGTTTCTACATGTTTTCAGTTCAGCTTTGCATATAATAAAATGCCACATTTCTCTTTTAAAGGACCTCCTAAAATCTCTTAAAACGAATACATCTAAATGTTGTAAGTACGATAACATTTCTTGTGTTCGTAATTACCAACAGTGTTTTGCAATATGTAATAGACATGAATTACTGTAGTGTGATTTGTGTGGTTTAAAACAGGTTTTGGATCATGTTTACATAAGGACCATTACAGGTCTGTACTAACAAGGTTTATTTACTCTAGGCCTAAGCCTATTAACATAGCGGTTCTTATATATGGAATTAGTTAGTTTCTACATGTTCTCAGTACAGCTTAACACATAATTAAATGTCACAGTTCACTTCAACATTTCCACTTACCTGCCTCCTTAACTAATTGCAATTTCCCTCTACTTACCTATACGTTCGTCGAGTTTTTTTTAATATAAATACGGTAATACCTCCAGTTATCTCCCTTACAAAGTTGCGTAACTCTTCAGTTTCTCTCGGCGACAGCCATTAAGCACATGTGTGGCTTTCCCTGTACGTTTATTTGGATTTTAAGAGTTGTATCGTAAGATGGAGAAACAGGATGATAAGTTTAAGAAGTGTGTAACGTGTCCGGACAGGATGAATACGTTGGATGAGCACGACGAATGTTACAAACATCGTATTTGTAACGAGTCATTCCCATTCAAAATTTGTAAAAATTGGACGAAGGAGCATCGGCGTGTGGTCATGAAAATGATTGAAAAAAGTGTTCAGAAGACAATTAAATTGAATAAACTGTCTCAACCTGTCTGTGTAGATGGGTTGACAGATTTCAAAGACATAAGTCCACCTGTGGAGGCGGCAGTCGGAGCTTCAAATGACGACACTGTCACTGAAAACACACCTGACAACAGCACTTGTATGGTCGATATTTCGGCCATTGTACAAGAACAGGTACAATTACAAATACAAAACTTATTCAAAAAGAAATTGATTGATATCAATGCTAATGTTCTGTAGTTTTGAGTTAGGTGTTGGGTTTATATATAGTATTAAAAAAGATTTGGGTGGGTGGGGTGGGTAGTTAAGCTACGTCCCTCTTCATTTGCCCAATTGAATTGATGAATGCATATTTGAATACATGTAGATCTATTCCTATTGGAGTACAGTTCTCTTCAGGGTTTTCTGACTCGATGTTCTCACGGTCTAGAAAATGGTGATACATTTAATGTCAGAATTAATTTTTAATACTCTAGCTTATTAACTTATTAAAACATTTTGGCGCGTTTTTGCTTTTTTTGTGAAAATTAGTGCATTTTTGCTTAAAATTTAGGTATATTGTAGGGGTCAATTAATTTTTTTTTGGCAGTTTTCCGGCAGATCGTAAACAAAAGTGGGGAAACAGAATTGCGAGTTCCGAGTGAAATTTGGCCGGAATAAATCCTTAGTTTTAAGGAAACATGAACAGTTTTACTATTTACTAAGTAGATCTATACGATAATAAGTTCGGGAAGGCCCGTTTTAATTAGATATGTCTATCTGTTGTGTAGTTTAATTACGTACGCTTCACCTTAAACTTATAGTTTGCCGGAAAATGTAAAATCTGGAGAAATGTCATTTTGAGCACCTTGAACAGAAATAAAAACAACGATGATTATTTTTTTAGTTACAAAAATTTTACTTTTTTAATCCACAAAATATCTTAAAAAAAGGATAGTGAATTCACGACAGAAACTTGTAACTTTTCGTGTGCTTGGTAATTCATGCGTGAAAATAGACGCAGTTGAATAGTCCTGATCCCCCTTAAAGTGGAATTACATGTCTTTATAAATATATCATGGAAACGATTGAAAGCTACAAAGAAAATAATCAACACCTTTGTTTAAAGACAATACAAATCAAAACCAAGGAGTAAACAAAGACTCACAAAACCAAAGGACATTTACATCGACAGTTAAAAATAATGAATAAGAAACAACACGAACTCCACTAAAAACCGGGAGTGAAATCAGGGGCTCCAGAAAGGTAAGCAGTTCCTGCACCGTATACGGCACAAGTCGTGTTATTTCTTTGTTAAAAAAAACAATTTAAAGTTGACACGGAACAACGAAAATCAAATATTTTTTTTTGCATTTCTCAGTGTAAAGAATCCGTTATAAGATCAATCTGTTTGAACTTCTAACTATTACTGATTTTAAAGGTATTTTTTTTAAAATAAATAATTTTTTTAATCTAAACGCATGGTGTAAGAAGGTTGATAATTTATATAAAAGGGAGGAAAAGGAGAGCATCACTGGCACTGACAAAATCAATATAAATGAAATCCAAACAATCAATACTCAATCTGTACCTAATGATGAAGCTTATAACCAAAAAGAAATGAAAAAAGAAGGTGTTAGTAGCAGAAATGAATACGACATTTTATTTCTACATGATTCAATTTGGTATGATACAGACATGAGGAGATTGATCGCAGGTTGCAAGAGAAATGGTGAAAAACAGGCTACTTGCACTATTGAAGAGACCTCTTCATTCATATCACAAATCAGCTATGTCCAATCTTTAATTTTACATATTGGAATTAACAACTTAAAATCTCAGCCTGCCGAAGAAGTGTTTACCCAATTTGTAGATCTAGTTAATCAGGCCCTTGAAAAGTGTGATAAGTTAGTTATTTCACTTCCTACTCCGGCATGATCAAGATATCTAAACAGCAGAGTCAATAGTCTGAATAATCTAATAAAAACTAAACTGGAAAGATCTGAAAGAATATCTGTTTGCTTCAACAGCAATAGTAGTATATATTGTGTGGCAGCAGCAAATATTTTTGCCACGTTGACAAAAATTTGTTCCCGCTAGCAAAATTGTATAATATATTTGTTGAATAATATCAAAATATTGGATTTTAAAATTTGTAGAAATATAAAAGACTGTTTTGATTTTTTCACACGTTGAATTTTGCAGACGTCAAGAAAATTACATAATATAACTGTTGTATAATATTAAATGAAAATTTTGTTTTTTCACTTATAAAAGAATGTTTTGATTTATTTTCCATCGCATTTAACATATAGACAATTTAAATTGTTAATATTTTGGATAAAGAAGTTAAAAGTAAAACTGAAAAAATAGAAGATTAAATGACTTCGCGTTGAGAGAAGAAATTTTATAAAACTTTTAAGTTTCATTTGTAACAAAAAATGAATAAGAATTGAAAATATATTAATTAACCCTAACCCTAGCGTATATTGTAAAAACTATTATTATTATTTATTAAAACAATCCATACTCAAACATTAATTAAACCTTATCCATCTACCACTCTTATCCCAACCATATATCACGGAATTAATTACCCCTAATTCATTCCCTAATTAGACTATTGTTTTTATTTCTCATCCGGGTATTTAATTCCTCAAAATATTTGCAAAATGCCACCCATCAACACCATGTTTATATTCATCATCATTTGTTTCACAATGTCAGCTGTTTCATGCTCGCATGAATTGAGAGATGTATGCACAGTGGAGGGGGATACTCTCCATTGCAGATGGACTGGAGCAGGGCTCTACAACACCAGAATCCGACTAGATGTAAAGAAAGTCGTATTCGAAAGATTTTTTGTTGCCGGACAATTGGACCTTGCAAATAATAGAGACCTGCATTCAATTGAGATCAAACAAGGAAATTCTAAATGCAGCAATGTTTTAGCAGCACCAGAAACAATAACAATTGTTAATGGTATACATTGTGATGTAAGTATATAGGAAATTAGAAAAGAATAACAGAATAATAAGAGCTTTAAAGTAATCACGTAGTATTGTCTCTATATGTAAAGTGACTAGAAACAACCTAAACTATGAGCAGATCTTATATATTATTTATTAATTTTATTGTGTAAAACATTTCTTACATTATGTATATTTTTTTTTTTACAGAATGGAGTCATAGCTTCTACAACAACAACAGCAGCAACAAGAGTAACACCAGGATCCACATTGTCAATCGGCACCACTGATAAACAACTGGTAAGCATTTATCTGATATTTTTTTAATTAAAACGTCCGTTTTGTTTTCTATTTTTATTAGGAAATACATGTACATGAACGAGTCAATTTGTATTCTCTATAGTATAGTGCTTAAAAACAAATTAAAATGTGAAGGATAAGATTTTTTAATATCAACATTTTCATGAAATACATGATTTTATTTCTTTATTTCAGAAGTCAACACCACATGCACAGGAGGAAGACAAGGGTCTAGATAATATTAAGATCATTCTTATAATGATTTTTGGTAAGTATCTAAATTTAATTTATTTATTTGATTGACAAACAATATAAAAATAAAATAAATAAATAAAATAAAAATATATACATGTTCTAATAAAAACACTTATTTATAAATAAGAAAAAGATGCGGTATGAGTGCCAATGTATTATAGATCAAAGTATGACCTTCAACACAGAGCAAAAGCTCACACCAAACAGTAAGCTATAAAGACAATTCAAACAGAAAAACCAATGGTCTAATCTATTTATATATATCAATATATTTTATAATTTTTAAAGTAAGTGACATATTCAAATTTATCTTTACAGCATCTCTAGCATGTGTTATGCTCTTGTCGCTGATGTTATTTTGCATCTGCAAAAAGAAGAGAACTGCAAAAACCAATTTCCGCCAACACCAATTCTCCTTCAATGTCGATGCAGATTCACTATCCGAAATAGAAATTGCAGATTTTGTTAATACACCAAAAAAAACTGTTTAAGTTAATATCTATCTCTGTATTTACTACTTTTTAATTTGTAGAATATATCCTCATCGCAATATATGAAAGGCTTCAAGAAATTATAAATTATTTTTTTCCACCACGTGAAAATAACAGACGAGTACCCCCAGCACAACAACAACCACCAAGAATATTGAGAAGATCAAACAGGATATCTATTCGGCCACAGAGACTAACCTATGATTAATTTTCTAAACTTTTAAATTTTATGAAATTTTTTAAATTTTTTTTCTAAATTTTATATTTTTTTTCTTTTTTTTTTTCTAAATTTTATAATCTTTTTTCTAAATTTTATAAACTTATTTATACACTGTTATCTAAATTTTAATAATCACTGATGAGGATGTATTCTACAAATCTACTTATATTATGAAAAATTATATCACCAAAACTTTTCAATTTTCTTTCATTTGATTTATTTGGATTAGTTACACTTTATTTTAATTAAAGAAAAGATTTTGATTATACTCGCATTTCTCTACTCTCATTTTATTATATTGTAAATAGTAGTATACATGTAGTTTGTTTTTATAAATTCACCTTAGTTTATATGTTTCATGCTCATTCAAACCATAAATTTCATTATAAATCTATTCTTTTCATTAAATAATCTACTTTCTCTGGTATTAAAGTTCATTATTAATCTATTCCTTTCATTAAATTATTCTTTTTAGTTTTCCATTTACATATGTTTAGTTTTGTAATAGAAATAAATTAAATTAAAAAACAAATATGATTGGTATTATTGTATATATGTAAATAATATATATATGTATATAATGTTTGGAGAACTTTTTGTTTTTATGTTTACTTTATCATCATTTTCATCTTTGGAATTTTTTCATATGAGAATTTACAGCATCCAAATTTAATTACAACATATTATCGCATATTTTATCATATTGTGTTTGCTTAAACTTTTTTTCTTTTGTTTTTATTACTTTTTATAGTGCTATATGATTAAGTTAAACCTAGAGATAAATATATAAAAATTCTTGATTTGTAACCGCTGTCATGGTGCTTTCTATAACATGTTTTATGTGAAAAAAATGGTGCATTACAAATGATGTAAGTTTTTTATAACCAAATTTCATTTGATAGTTCTCTTGTTTATATTATTTACAATTGTTATATAAATAGTGCAGAAAACTTGATTTGTTTTGAAACTTACTATGTTGTTTCATGGAATAAAGTATTTGTATTTGATATGTGTTAATAAATTAGACTTTTCTTAAACTTTTCCCACTGCATTGCTACCCCAATCAATGTGGATGATTACCAGTTGACACCATTTGTATATCATCTAGAAATTTGCAAACAAAAACTTTGCTTAATTAATTTTTATCTACTTTAAATTTATTAATTATAAAAGAAATATGGTTTAATTGCTGATGAGACAACTCTTCAAAGAGGTCAAACCACAAGCTTCAATCTCAAATCTTGTCAAGAAAATGAAATATTTACACAGGAAAAAAGAAGCTAGCTGAAAAAAAAGTCATGAACAAAACAAGATTCACCATTTACAATGATCCAAAGAAAAGAAAGTGTATTATCCAAATACTGCCGCAATATTGGAGATCAATCTGACATGAAAAATCGCGATCGGGACAGATCTACACTGAAATTACATATGAATTAATAAAATGGTGTAACATGGATAATGGAAGGTTGGCGAGCCTTTAGGAGTAAATAAGTGTTGGAAACTATTATTCAAATTTAATGAAACGGAAGCTTTATTCCTTTATTAACGCGGTACACTCAATTCTATCATAAAGCGATAAAAATGATGAACCAGGTTGAGTACATGAGGGGATTTGGTGGAGAAGTAGAGCGGGCTGAGTTGAATTTTGGAAGAAAGAAGAACATTGCGGTTACACCGTACAAGGGATATGTTTATATCCACATAGGCAGTTTAACAAGTAGCAGAAGCATAACTCTTGGGACTGATGAGTTTAAAGAGCTATGCAATCTGAAGCCAGTTCTTTTAAAATCTGAGGCAGAAATAAAAAAACAGGTTAGTGATTTCTAATATTTAGCAGTAAATATTTACATGAACATATAGCTAAATTATTATCGTTCAGCAGCAAATAGTTGAGCGTGATATATATTTTATTCTCTAAGAAATAGGAGCGATCTACAAAATTATTTTAAAGTAAGATATTGCGAGTGTTTAATAAAAGCACCAGCTGCAGATGTTTCACCTTATATGTTTTTTCGTAAATTTCACTACTGCTAGTAAGTACACATAATTTTCAAAGTTATTGAAAGCGAGTAAAAACTATATGATAAACGTTCTAATTATCCTTCAACAGCAAATAATTGAACATAAATATATACTTTATAGGTTTAATATACAACAAACGTTTTAGTTAAAAGTAAGTTATTGA
This sequence comes from Mytilus trossulus, assembly GCF_036588685.1. NCBI lineage: Eukaryota > Metazoa > Mollusca > Bivalvia > Mytilida > Mytilidae > Mytilus > Mytilus trossulus. Next base: position 9,331,791 of record NC_086377.1, read on the forward strand.
TAGAGAGTATTTACAAGCGGCTTGCGTTCAGCTGCAGATATTTCACTTGTTTCTGGGTTGATT